>NW_024739055.1:0-41963 GCF_018991925.1 Homarus americanus | reverse complement strand
CTGGTCCTACACACTCCTGTCCCATATCTGGTCTACACCTCCCTCACCCACCTGGTGTGTACAGTACCTGGTCCTACACCTCCCTCATCCCACCTGGTGTGTACAGTATCTGGTCCTACACCTCCCTCACCCCACCTGGTGTGTACAGTGCCTGGTCCTACACCTCCCTCACTTCCTTCCTGTAGATAATAAACAAAGTCATATTTATCCGTATATGTAAATTTTTAGTTCAACCTCCAATTATTTATTATCTTTAAACTTTACACTAAACGACATCAATATTAATACCCCGGAATAACATCTGACTTGTCTTTACTAAACTGGTCTTACAAATCCACACTCAGACAGTACCTGGTCCTACATTATTCCAGTTGAATTATGTACATAATAACGAATCCACCTGTGAGTCATCCGCTCAACAAGGACCCATCTACACTGTACAGTAGTTCGTCTTTGCCTTAGATGCAGCCGTCCCGTCCTGGCCAGCCTCTAAGAGTGTATCAGCAACAATGTAATTTTTGCTGTTCGTTTTTTCCTTCTTGATCTCAGCTAAGAGCGTCATGACTCTCTGCAACAACGCCTCCTTAACCCCTAACTCTCCACTATCAGTATCTTACGGTTACAATGAACCTAACGACGATATCACAATTAAAGGCGTACGTATATTACCTGAATGTGGTTATAACTGATTGTTTGATGGTTGTGTTTATAACCCACAACAACAAGCGGCTGTTGTGTGTATTTATCATCAACATTTTCCTCTTCTTATTATTACAGTTTTCTTATGACTGCTCAAGTGAGTATATAAACACATGTTAATAGTTGGGATTTTCTCGGTAGACAAGAAGACTTTAGTTTCATCTCTCCCTCCCACTCCTCTCCTCACCGTGACAACAATTATGTCTCAATTATATTAAAATATGTTGGGTATTTTTTCCTCTTGGGGATCATTGGAAGGTTTGATCGTGTCCAGTGTTGTAGCGTCGGGATGGTGTCACAGTAATTGTTTTGGGTGTTTTTAGCTTAAAAATGAAAGGTGAAACAAAGAAGACTTACAGATGAAAACATACAAGACTAATTAGTCCTCCGGGAGGTTTACCTGTGAGTCGTCAGGTGAAGACGTAGAGAATAATGTTATTATTAGACACAATAACAAGGTAATGCCTGGTGTACTGAGGGATATGTGTGTCTTTATTTCTCTCAAGATGTGCACCTAATAATTACCAAACAGATCTACTTTAGTTTTTGAATAATGTAAACCAAACCAAACCCAAACATTAGCGTATAAACGTTCCTCCACTCGAACATAAAATATCTCTCATGCTCCACGTTTAAAAAGAAAGGAGTAAATATTACATTGCGTAGCGAGACGTGACCAGCCATGTACAGCCTCGCCTCACTCAGTCTACTTCCCTCTAACAGCTCATTATGTCTCTCTTGTGTGTTGACTCTTGTGCTCAGGTGTGTAACAGAGAGCCAGTACATGCCCAGTGGTCACTAACAGAGACGTGACAGACCGTCCCAGCAGCTAATGAGTGGTGAAGAGGATAATATATAATAGTTTGGCTGAAATAGTTACAACACTGTCACTCTTGTTTGAAGAATGAACATTGTTTTTTATCAGTTTACATAATAACTTGTGTAGTCAGAGGAAAGTAATGAAACAAATGCAACAATATTTACTTTATAACAACAGACTCATAAGACCACCGGTGGAGACCTTCACTAAGTCATCACAACAATGGCTTAATGGCCCTCAATACATTTACTCTATCAAATTTATCACATTTTCATGAAATTCTCGTGAAAGAGAAAGTTGCAGTTGGTATCAATTGTCGGCTTCTACTAATGACCTGACAGTTGTGACAGTAAAGCCATCTGGTGACAAGGGTGAATATAACTTTTAGTTATCCTGTAGACACGGGAAGACTTTACTGGCACCAATTATTACAACATGGAACTTATTACTTATAGTATTATAAAGAAGCACAATAGACCGCGGGCCGAGGCTCGATATCATTCAATTCCGTAGTACCCGTCAAGGAACTACTTCAAATGAATTTTTCCTTGTAAATTAGATGTTGCTAATCACGAATATTAATGTTCCCAGTCTCAAAAGTTCCACGTTAGTTTATAATTTTGTTTGAAAATTTTCAGAAAATGTGGATAGAAAGCAGTGCATAGTGACGTCACGGCAGAACACTGGCCACTGGCCACCAATGAAACGACGTGTCTCATAAGGGCTGGTTCACGGCCAATCATGATCGCCGTCTCTCTCACCAATATAGATAAACGTGGCGTGCTCCGTGTACGTTGTTGATTCTACAAGACGGGACAATATTATTAGTTTTTCTGAGGCTAGTTGGAGAAAATTTGTCTCAAGTGCGCATTTATGGAAATACCTAGACACCAGGGAATCCGAAGTTGCCAAGGACTCCATAAATCGCTATGGACTAGAGCTTGTACAGAACTTTGAAGCGTTGCACGCTAAAATCCCCGAGGTAAAAATCGTCGGATATCACCGCAAGTTCTACATGCGGTTTACAGATAAAACGAAGATAGACAGAGTACGAAAGAAACATGATGAAAGGCTAGCTCATATCTCTGAATTAGGTGGGTACATAGAGCAGGCTATATTGATATAGATCTTGGATTGTATATGTTGAGTACTTGACTGGTCTCTCTGCTTGATATCACAGGGATGAGTGTGATCTGATTCGTGTGAATGATATAAAGACTGCTGTTGAAGTCAAACCAATTTCAGCATTGTATACAACCCAAGAGGAAGCTGGCTGCTCTTACACAGTGCTCATGCTGCCAATACTAGTGGACACAGTTATAAACAGCCCAGATACTGATGTACTTGTGGTCGCTGTAGCATTCTGTATGGACATTGATGCGGAGTTGTACTTCCATACTGGTAAAGGAGATAATATGCGCACACTTGCTCTATGCCAAATATTTGGCCATTTTGGTGGAGAAGTGTGTGAAGCTTTCTTTCATTGTGACCGGTTGTGACTCTGTTAGCATGGAATAGGAAAAAAGAACTCTGCCAAAATCATGATATCAAACCCTGCTCACTGTGCAGCATTAGCACAACTTGGAAATGTATTTGAGGTTTCTCAGACTATATCTGATGAGCTAGATGCATATATATGCGAGCTATATGGACAAAAGGATTGCTGTGATGTAAATGAATCAGGGGTGAAAATGTTTAAGTCTGGCAGATATGGAGAATGTAGGTTACCCCCGAATAAGGATTCCCTTCTGAAGCACATACAAGCGAGCCACTTATCAGGCAGCAATATATAAGCGATGTCTAGTTCAAAATCCTGAAATACCGCCACCTGAAAGTAATGGTTGGAAAATTGAAGACAAAAAATTGGTAGTCGATTGGATGACTCTTCCCCCAGCACCATTTAGTGTAATGGAACTTGTGCATTGTTCATGTAAGAAAACAAAATGTGCACAAGGAAGATGCACATGTCTCCATAACAAGCTTCCTTGCACCGACTTGTGTTCATGTTCAGAATGTCAGAATTCAACCACTACCCCAGAAACAGTTGAATTGAATTGAATTGAATTGAAACATTTTATTTATCCACAAAAATACAGATACAGTGTGGATAGAAATAACAATATTAACATGGCTGAACCAGTTGAGAACCTGAGCTGTCTTTGAGGCACCTGATATATACTATACATTTATCTCAAGGAAGTACTATGTAACATTTAGTATCATCTGGAATAGTACAATAGCATGGTAGTAATAAGTACATCTCATGTTACCACGGTTATCACTTCAATATTTATTTATTTTACTTATTATTTTTATTTATTTATACATACATATACACATACATATATACACATATATACACACATATACATATATATAATCAACACCTCAACCCGCCAGGATTCGAACACACGGCCCACGAGCTTATGACTGAGGAACGCGAACCGCTGGACCACCAGGATACCTAAAGCAGTCCTAGACTCTGTTATATTTCACACAAAGCCTGTTCAACGAGCTTATGGCACCATGAACCTCTAATGGGGACTACCCGTATCACTTAGGTGGTCAGAGTAACGTTTTACCAAATCCGGCTTCGAAACACGAGGATCCATATATATTTCATTAGCCCAATAAAGCACGCGGGCTTCAGATTTCAGATTCAGATTTGCCCCCGAGGGGGCTAGTTTATTGGGCACCCCCTTACATCCTGTGCAAGGTGAAGCGCAGAAGCGTTTACAGCGCCCAACAGGGAAGTATGAAAAGTTCATACTTGCCTTTATGACTCGTACATTAAGGGCGTAAAAGCCTGAAGGGTCATAGTTTCTGTCAAGTTACATAAAGTGAGAGAATGATGAGTGTGTGGGGGGGGGAAAGTTCCCGGTACATTTTATCTGTTTATGGCAAAGAGTGGCAGGTCCCTAATAATGTCAAATGCCAGGCCTGTGACTAGGAGGAGGGATATCTGGTCTGGGAGGGAAGAGGTGTTGGTAACGGCTGGGGACCTATAGGAGGAGGTCATAGGGCAAGTGAGGATGTAGTGAGAGAGGGTGTGAGAGTCGGGTTGGCCACAAAGTTTACAAACAGTGCGGTGAGGCTCAGGGTTGCCAATGTACTCCCATAGGTACCTGTACCCTAGGCGCAGTCTCATGTATATAAGCTGTTGAGATCGAGTCAGGGATTGATATTCTTTGTAGTGGCGGTTGTCGTCACCGGTTACAGCGTCATAGTGGCATAGTGTGACGCTACCCCGTTGTTTCAGGTGTGTCCAATTTTCGTTGAATGCCTCTCGTTGTGTGGCGTGTATGCGAGATTTGAGATGATTCAGGGAGAGGGCGAGAGTGGCTTCAGTATCTTCTTCTTGTGTAGCTTCTTTGGCAAGCCGATCAACAGTGTCACAGGCAGTTATTCCTATATGTGACGGGATCCAAAGAAACTTGACACGGATGTCATCAGTTTGTTCTAGCCCGGCAACGGCGGCTAGGGTGTGTTGGGCGGCAGGGGAGGAGGGGGAGGGTAATTTGAGCCTCGCAAGCGCAGAAGTGCTGTCACTGATTATAAGGAGGTTCTGGCGTTCAGTGCGAGCATAGGTCGCCCCCTCATGAATGCCCGCGAGGATGGCTATGCTTTCAGCATCAGTGGAGGAGGCCCAGTCGTGGACCCTGATTTTCCTGCAGGCCTGGCGCTCAGGAATCCACACAGCTGCCCCAGCGCTGCCCAGCGTGGTAACAGACCCATCACAGTAGACGAGGATAGGAGGGTGGGAGGTATTTAGAGAGGAAGCGACATCATTAATCTGCTCAAGGCAGTTAAGTTTGAGCATATACCTCAGTTGGGTGGATTTACGACCAGGGAAGGTGTGGACGACAACATCAACACACGGGGAGGTCCACGGCGGTAGAGGCGGATGAGTGTACTCGGGAGGGAGAGAGGTCGAGGGGGTGTAGAGGTGATAACGCAGGATGTCAGCAGCAGTGTGGACGGGCCAGAGTTGAGAGGGAGAGGGGAAAGTAATGGGGACAGGCCGGCGCAGGAGGGTGTTAAGATGTGAGTTCAGTGAGCGCGACAGGGGAGTCGGTTGCTCACTGCGAAGAAGTTTAACACCAAGGATGGCATTGAGAGCAGTAATTCGATCGCAGACGGGAAGCAGGATTAGTTCGCGCTGCATGACTTCTATTCTGGTGGTCATAGGGCAGCCGAGGATGAGTCTCATCGCTCTGTTTTGGATTTTCTCTATGCTTTGTTTCTCGCGCTGGGAGGCAACTGCAAGGACAGGAGAGGCATAATCTATGACAGCTCTGACGATGGAAATGTACATGAGACGTAGGACCCTGACAGAGGCTCCTTTGAGGCCGTGAGTGAGGGACTGGAGGGGCCTCGTTCGTTGGCGGCACTGGGAGATGACGTGGGCGGCGACAGCGGAGGTCGTGGCTCTGGTAGTGGCTCGCACAGGCAGACCAAGGTACCTGTAGGTGCGTACTTGATCGATGTCTTGTCCTTGCAGAATCAGTGGTGTCTGACGCCGGAAGCGTGAGATGAACTTGGTTTTAGTGTGTGAGATGACTAGCCCGAGTGTTTGACAGGTCCGGGCGAACGTGGAGAGTATAGGTTGTTCATGTTGCACTGTAGTAATTTGGAGGAGGATATCATCAGCGTAGCTTATGATGTGACCGTCTAGGGCTCGCTCAGCAAAGATTACGTTGAGACGGCAGATGGAGTTCATGAGAACATTGAAGAGTGTAGGACTGAGTACACCTCCCTGAGGCGTGCCAAGATCAAGGTCCCTGATCTTAGAGTAGTGGCCCTGAAAACGGACACGGGCCTGTCGATGGGAGAGGTAGTCAGCAATCCACGTGAGGAGTTTGCCCTTCACATCCATGTGAGTGAGGCCCTCAAGGATCACTTCACTGTTGGCTTTATCAAAAGCACCCTTGCAGTCGACGAAGAGGGAGGTTTTGGCGGAGGTGTTTGCCATGTAGTGAGCGATGCAGTGAGCAGTACTCTTTCCGGGGCGAAAACCATAGAGGTCAGGGTGCAGGTGGGCTTCAATTTTCCAGTGGAGGCGGTGGAGTATCATGCGCTCCATCATCTTTGAGAAGCAGGAGATGAGGGATATTGGACGATATTCATCTTGTCTGCCTGGTTTAGGGACTGGGATGGTGGTGGCAGTCTTCCATGAGTGAGGCAGCTGACCAGTATCATAAGAAAGGTTAAATAGACAGAGGAGGGGGTTACCAGGGGTGGCAATAAGGGCATTTAACACATCATATGTGACGCCGTCATCGCCTGGGGCGGTGGACCGACCACGCTTAACAGCATTTAGTAGTTCACACTGTGTGAAAGGCACGTCAGTGTCTGCAAATAGGTCTTGGTACTCGAAGATGCGCTGTCGGCGTTGTGGTTGCAGTGCGAGGGTGAGGTCTCGTACAGCGGGTGGTAGCGCATCAATGGAGGCGGCCTCCTGCCACGTCTGGGAGAGCGCCTCAGCTCGGGCAGCTGGTCTGGGGTGGAGCGCGGGTCTAGCGTTGGTGCCCCGGGCACGGTTAATGGTGCGCCATATATCACCTATAGATGTAGACTGGTCAATAGAAGAAGCAAAATCAAACCACTGCTTCTCTCGTGCGAGAGTGATGGCAGATTGGAGCTCTTTATTTGTGCGCATCAGGAAGCGTAGAGAGTCAGGGGAGCTGGGAGATTTCTTCCACTGGTCGACTGCTATTCGGTGCCATACTCGGATAGACTTAACATGAGGGTCACGGTTAACGTTCCACTGACTCCTGGGCTGGCGGTTAGGGCGGCGGTGTTTTGGGACAGGGCGGAGGAGGTCAGTGCATTGTTTGGACAGATCAAGGTAGAGTTGGTCTGCGGTGGTGACAGTGTAACCCTGAAACCATTCAGCAATGGAAGTGATGAAGGCAGGTATGTTGGCAGGGGGTAGCCTGAGCCTAGGGCCCTTGGGTGGAGCGGGTATTCTCACATACTGGAGGGTAGTGTGGATAGGGAAATGGTCACTGTGGGGGGAGTGGAGGATGCGGGTGGAGTGTGGGCGGTGAGGGTCAGAGTAGAGAGCTATGTAGTCAAGTTTCCCTCCCCCGATGTGGGTGGGTGATGGAGGGCAGAGAAGACGTACAGGGTCATCAGTGGTTTGTAGGTAGGAGAGCCAGGAGTTACCCCGGGAGTTTGAGTGGGGCCCCTGGGAGCCGAGACTAGGGTGACGGGCATTGAGGTCCCCCACAAGGAGGGTGGGGGTGGAGGTGATATGGTGTGGTAGGACAGGTACAGTAGGGGTGGAGGGAGGCACATAGACATTGACAATATTGAGGGACATACCTTTTAGTGTGATTGTGATGGCATGTGCGTCGGTGGTGTCGTCATCAAGGGGGACGTCGAGAGGTTGGTAGGGGACATCCTTCTTGACGTAGATCCGTAGTCCACGTGCATGGCTTCGTGGTAGTCCGTCGAAGCGGAGAACAGGGGTGGATGGGCTCTCAACACATGTGTACCCACTGAGCACATAGGTACCAGCAGCACACCGCGTTTCTTAGAGGCACAGCACGTCGACGTCTTCAGTGTAGACGTAGGTTTTGAGGGCACCAAACTTGCTTTGCAAGCCGTTTATGTTCTAGGTGAGTACCTGCAGTCCTGTAGCGTTGCTATCCATTGTGGTGTATTAGACTGATTACCCCTGACGTGGACGGATGGGCCTTAGGTGCCGGCATGTCGGTGGAGTATGGGTAGCCGGGGGTGGAGTCCTCAGGTCCAATAGGTAGCCCTGGTGGAGACAGCACAGACACAGGAGCAGGCGCGGCTTGAGGTGGGTAGACAGGTTGAGGCACCACGTGACGTAAAGATGAGGCAGGGCTTGGCTCGGGGGCCCCAGTACACACAACCTGTGAGCAGGGGGGGCTCACAGGGGGACTACCAGCTTGTGTCAAACCAAAAGAGGGGAGTGACTGGGTGGCAGCAAAGGGCAGGAGTTGGCGGTGTAGGTCGGAGATGGCGGTACAGAGTGTAACCAAGAGTTTCTCAACATGACTGGTAAATTCTTGGAAGAGGGACATGATCTGTGTCATGTCACTGGAGACGGGTTGTGGGGGGGCACTGGTGGCGGCACAAGGCTTGACAGCGTCAGGGTAGAGACGGGGTTGTGGGGGGGCACTGGTGGCGGCACAAGGCTTGACAGCGTCAGGGTAGAGACGGGGTTGTGGGGGGGCACTGGTGGCGGCACAAGGCTTGACTGCGTCAGAGTAGCGACGGGGTTGTGGGGGGGAACTGGTGGGAACACGAGGCTTGATAGCGTCAGAGTAGAGACGGGGAGGAGGCTCAGTAGTGGTTGAGTTAGGGAATGGTAGGTGCTGTTGTGGTGCAGCCTGGTGAAGCCAGGCAGGGGCAGGTGACCCAGTAGACTGAGGGGGGCGTTGTGGTAGACGCAGCCCTTGGGGAGGCCTCTCCCCTGGGACAGAAGGGCGACTGGGGCACTGCCGTGAGTCAGCATTGTGCCGGCCGCCACAGTTACAGCACCTGGGCTCAACTACATAGCCCACACCACCCCTATTAAGGTGGTCTTTGATTTTCTGGGCACAGGCGGCGGAGTTGTGGTTACGTGAGCAGAAGCGACATCTAGGACGATCACGTCGGCAGCAGGCAGTGAAGGTGTGACCCCAATGAGAGCAGATAACACAAAATGCAGGCCCAGGATGATAGGGCTCTGCATAAAGTGGTGGAAGGATTGGATGGGCTTCCACAGTGGTTGGACATACCCTTCCCTTCCACTTGACAATAACAGCAGCTTGTGGAGTGTGTCCCCGGTAATGTCGACGTATACTGAGTATATTAGAATTAAAGTCACGTGCATCTTCGATGTCAGCGTATAGGGGGAATCGTTTCACTAGGATGTGGCAACATTCATCAGCGTCTGCTGGAGGGGCCACTAGGACAACCCCGTCAAAGCCAACAGTACTAAGGGTTTTATAGACTTCAGGAGTCTGACACTTGATAAAGTTCCGGTTCTTACCCTGTCGGAATTGAATGTTGGGACCATGCTGTCTGCAGTACTTCATCATCCAATTAAACCGATCCTCGACAGATTTTAATGAGTCCTTGGGAAAGTGGAGATTCAGCTTACTTGTTTGTTTGGCAGAGGGCAGGGTGATAGGGTCCATGGCATTGCTGTTTCCACTGTGGCTAGTGTTTCCCATAGAAACATTACCGTCACTGTCATAATCACTGGGGTCTGACTCTTGAAGGGTGTTGGATTCAGTCAAGACCTGCTGTGTTTTATTCCCAGTTGAATTCTTTCTGCTTCCTTCTGTGTGTGTCGTCCTTTTCTTCCTATCACTCATGATCTCATCACTGTCGCTTCCTTCACTTTTCTTCGCCTCCTCTCGCCTCCTCTTCTTTTCTTTCTTACTAATCACTTCTTGAAAATTGTCTATCACTTCTATTGTTGTTGGCCGCGGATTGTCTGCTTCTGATTCACTACTTGAAAGCCTCAGGTAGTCTTCTAAGTTGTTCAGTAGGGCAATCTTTTCTACTTTAGCGAAAGCTTTCATAGGTTTCTGCCCACCACTCTCCCCAGGCATTGTGCAATGCTTGTGTTCGGTCACAGGCGAGATGGAGAAACAACGACGTCACTACCACGTCATTCAACGTCACGCTCTTCGCACTGCGCATGCGCAGATACGAAAATAACCGACCAGAGGGTCCAGGCAGGAAGTCCAGATAATTTATCTAAAATATTGTCTAAGTCCAACAACTATAAATTTCACAAACGACACTGCTTACAACTGGGCTCCACTTTAGTTCTCTAAACAGACTGAAGGTAGTCGTCTCACTAAATTCATCAGAATTGGGAATTGTAGGGAGAGCTCACTCACAGCCTTTGTTGACGTTTCACGGTGCGCATGTCGAATGTGCACGCGGGCTTCTACATACAATCAACACCTGGTGGTCCAGTGGTTATCGTTCCCTGGTCACAGTCGCAGTCATAGGCTCGTGGGCCGTGGGTTCGAATCCTGGCGGGTTGAGGTGTTGATTATATATATATATATATATATATATATATAATACACGCACACATATACATATATATTAGAGTGGAATTTAAAAACATAAGTATAATGGGGGAGCAGTACAACATGGGTTGTGCAGTAATAAGTTTGAACAAGAGGACAGAGCTTTGAGGATTATGTCTAGTTGGCAATTATGTTCATTGCAATGGTAATTAATTATTTATTTACATGATAATTTCCGATAAAACGGATTTGGTGGTACAATAAAAGCAGGTACTGTATATACAGTAGGTGTTACAAGAAATATTAATACTTTGACAATAGATATTTTTTTAGAGATGATTTAAAGGAAGGGAGAGTAGTCTTTGCTGGGATGGGTGGGGGTAAGTTGTTCCACACTATGATATTTTATGGAGGTCTGGGACTGAGAGGAGCGCATGGGGGGTGGTCTTAGTAGCTCAGGGTGCCTTAAGTTGTATCTCTGATTATTCCGAAACTGGAAATAATTATTGTCAAGCAAGTGATTGATAGATTTGTAAACAAAGAGGGCACAGCAGTAAGTGTTAATATCTTCGAATTTTAAAAATTTCAATAGAGCAAATTTTTCGTTTGTGTGACCGGTTTTTTTCAAGTAGGTCATTGTCCGTACAACTCTCTTTTGTGCAGTAACCAGAGATTGTGTTTTTGAAGAGCCAGAAGCCCCCCATAGTGTGTGACAGTGTATCAGGTGTTGGTAAACAAGATCATGAAAGATTTCTTTCATTGCTGTGAGAGTGAGTGACTGTCGAGCGTGATACATGATACCGCACTGTTTATTGATTTTACTGTGAATGGCTTGTATGTGGTTTCTCCAGTCAAGTTTCTCATCAACAATAACTCCGAGGAATTTAGTATTTTGTTCGCGTTTGAGGACTATATTACCAAGGTACAGGGGATTCAAGTCTGGAGATAAGTTTTTTCTTCTGTGAAAGATCTTGTAGTAGGTTTACTCAAGATTTAGGGTCAGTTTATTACATATTACTCAGGTCCCGACTTTAGTTAATTCAGTGTTCATAGTTCTCATCAAGGAATGGAGTTGCTGGCATAGAGATTACTATCGTCTGCAAATAAGTTGTATTTTATGAGTGAGCTGGCGTGGACTATGTCGTTTATGTACAACAAAAACAGTACTGGACCGAGAATGGAACCTTGGGGGACTCCATACAAGATTGGCGAGGAGCCAGATTGGTGGTTATTATAACAGACATACTGCATCCTGTTGGACAGATATGAGGTAATCCAATTGTGGAACAGGCCCCTAACGCCGGAATGTTCAAGCTTTGAAAGGAGGATGGTATGGTCGACAGTATCGAAGGCTTTAGAGAGGTCCAAGAATATACCGACTGTGACCTGACGGTCATCAAAGGAATTTAAGATGTCATTAGTAAAGGATAGCAGAGCACTCTCAGTTGCTGAACAAGATATAGACTCGGAAGGTTCAGATGATGAACTTTAATAACTTAAGAATATAGTATATTGAGCACTGGTAGACTATTTTCAGATACTAAATCAATCATACTAAATTCTGTACAGTTGATCCCTCTTTCAAGGACACATTATATTAATAACAGAGACATGTGTAACAGTGTTAGTCTCTTAAACTTTATAAATGATGGCAAGGTAGCACCACATTACAGGAGCTGGCTATTTGTGTTGAAAAACTGAATGTTTGTTTCCACCAATAACCAGCTCCTTTAAAGTCGCCCTTTTATGTAGTAATTACGGCTTGATTAGATGATAAATCTTCTTTCTTGTAATTATTAATAATTTGTAATAACAATTAATACTAATCATTATCAATTATTAGTAATATTAATAGTAACAAAAGTAATTTTTTATGTGTAATGTTTTTCCATTATTTTTTATATTGATGATTGAATGTCTTCAATATTTTTGATTCCATTTTAGCCGATGTGCAAAACTATTATCTAGAATTAAAATACTTATATAAATGTATTTTAAGATGTCCAATTAAGAGTTATTAAATATATATCGCTTGTTGCTTTGTATTATTGTGCCTGCATTTATTGAAGGTTTTAATGAACATCAAGTAATATAAGGCTATAAATTATGGTTGGTGGGGAATATTACGCTTAGCAACGAGAACATTCTGGGCCTTTTTTCCATCATAGTTTATTGGACGATTTGACCGACCTTTAAAGTATACAATAAGGCTATTTCCATCAAATATTGCTAGTAGCTACCTTTAGATTTGGCTTAAAACAATGTTGTACTCTAAGGTAAACATCTCCATAGCAGCCAGTAAATTAGAATTTATCAAATTTCTACCTAACGTGCAAGATTTAAAGTTGGGAACATGTCATTTAGGGTTTATGGATGTTCATATAACATAACTAGCATATTTATAGGTAGTTCCCAGGTGGGGACTACGGATCTCGAAAACTAAGCAAGATAGCTGGCCTCGGCCCATGGTCTACTATTATGATCACACAGGAAAACCTTTCAC
Source organism: Homarus americanus (assembly GCF_018991925.1). Taxonomy (NCBI): domain Eukaryota; kingdom Metazoa; phylum Arthropoda; class Malacostraca; order Decapoda; family Nephropidae; genus Homarus; species Homarus americanus. The sequence continues at coordinate 28,930 of NW_024739055.1, read as the reverse complement.
ATGTAAAAATGTTGAGCTACATTACTAACAACTATTATATATTAGGTCATTCTCTCTTGTTCAATTGTTTCACCAAAAACAGTTTATAAAACTAACACTTCAAGGTAAATACAAGGTAGTGGTAAATTAATGTTCTCCCAACATCACACATTTGGTTATATCCGGGCGGACACTTGTCCAGATGGGCCCCTTAATATTATATTTGGGCCCCAGTCCATTCATACATAAGAGCACACCAAGAGACATTGTTTGGTCCCATATATAACTGGCCAGACGGTTCTTGGGTGCACATATGTGTTGTCTGGGGTGGAACATGTGTACAGTATTGTATGTTGGAGACAAAAGAGAAGACATGTTGTAACAGTAAGATTTAATAGAGTATTCATATGTATTACAGCCCACATACCACTGTTGTACTTACATTATTAGTTGTGGCATTGTTTGTATACCATAACTCTTGAATAGAAGTATGGATAGTTAACATTGATAAGTGTGCCACTCACCCAGGAACAGTAAACTAATTTACTAACACAGGTCAATAATAAAACAAAGTAATGTTAATCTGCCTACAGTAACACCACCATAAAGGCCTCACTCATACCCTTACACCTACAGGTAGTATCATATATCGTCATCCGTCCTTCTGCAATAAAAAGTATAAATTAGATATCACACGAAGCAGACACTAATAACGGGAAACTAAATTTATTTTGTATTGTATTGTATTGTATTGTATTGTATTGCATTGTACTATACTACACTATACTATACTATACTATACGATACGATACGATACGATACGATACGATACGATACTATACTATACTTACATTATCGCCCCCCCCCCCGGGCCCTGGTGTGGGTAGGTCATTGACCTATGCTCTGGTGGGCTAATGCCATAAAAAATAATATATATATATTTATATATATATATATATATATACTTTATTTTTAGTCCCTATAACACGCAGACTTTGAACATATAATCAACGACCTCACCAGCCAGGAATCGAACCCTCGACCTACTGGGTGGGACTAGGGAACGCTACCGACCAACCCACAAGGACACTAAAAGCAGTTCTAGACTGTTATATTTCACACAAAGCCTGTTCATCAAGCTGATGGCGCCGTGAACCTCATTGGGAACTGCCCGTGCCTCGTATGTGGTGTCAGTAACATTTTACCGAATCCAGCTGGTATGAAACACGAGGTACCATATATATATGGTACCTCGTGTTTCATATTGATAAAATCGCACAGAGAAAATGGAAACAATGCCTCTGAAGATGTCTTGAATAAAGACGAAAGCTAAGGTGCTCCATTGTTTCCCTTTTCCCTGTGTGATTTTATCAAAATTTATCTTATCGACGTTTCCATTGTGGATCTAAATGAAATCTATATATATATATATATATATATATATATATATATATATATATATATATATATATATATATATATATATATATATATATATATATATATATATATATATATATGTGAGAGTGGATTGGTATGGCAATTGGTAATCCACTCTCACCTGTATTAAGCAACCTATATATGGAATTCTTTGAAAAGAAACTATTAAGTAATATCTTACCACCTTCAGGAGTCTGGTTTAGATATGTAGATGATGTATTATGTCTCTGGCCATGTAATGAGGACCTAAAAGCTTTCCTGCCACACCTTAATAACTTAGCCCCTTCGATCAAATTCACTGTGGAATTAGAGCATGACTGTAAATTGCCATTCCTAGACTGTCTGATCCACAGAATAGGTAACACTTCTAAGTTCAGTATTTATAGAAAACCAACTAATGTGTGTTCATACATTCATTATTATTCTGCCCACCATAATAGAGTCAAACAGTCAGTATTTTCAACAATGTTTTTACGTGCTTTAAGAATTTGCAGCCCGGAATTCATTGATGAAGAATATAAATCTATCTATAATATTGGCTTGAACCTTAAATACCCTAGATCTTTCATAGACAAATGCCTGAACATTACTAAGAAATCTTTTTATAGATCCGATCCCAAGCCAACTGTTACGAGTTGGGGATTTAGAATATAGTTATACGTCTACCCAGATCCCAACAGGTAACAATAATAAAAAAACAAAGACAATCGGACTATAAAAGGGTAGACAAAGGATGCGAGTTTTCGTTGTATATAATAGAGTACCATAAATCCCTTAACAAAATATTCAGCTTATAAATTACCCTTAACCAAACTTAACCTAAACATTAACAGTATATACATATTAATAAACATAAAACAATCTTGAAGCAAGTGGACGTGGGGGAGTTAATACAAAATATAAGTACTTAAGTGAGGAGCTGAGATGGCTGACGAGTAAGGCTGAGTATTGTAGAAGACGGTAGGTAGTCACTGCACGTAGGTTTAGAGGATAGATGATCCTGTGGTCACTTCCCAGAGCCAAGTTTTTCTCTCCTCGAATTGGAGCTCACAAAGAAGACTAGGAGGAAGTGACGCAACAACCAGGATATGGAGAAGGGAAACCTCGGAGTGGTAACTAAGACGAGTCATACTCGTGTCTCGTCCCTAGATGGCGTTGCTCGTGGTGCTGGGTAGGTAGATCAGGACAATAGATGGCGTGGTTCGTAGTGCTGGGTGGAGGGGTTCGTAACACACCCCCCCTCCAAAGACCTCCGTAGCGCGGGCGCGAAGGAGGTGATCATCTGGTGCGTCTGGAGAGTAGCTGCTGCATTTCCACTGGAGCTCGGGATAAGGAGTCTGCAATCAGGTTGTCGACCCCCTTTATGTGCCGGACTTGTAGATTATAGGGCTGGGTGAGGAGAGCCCAGCGGAGGATTCGCTGGTTGGAGGTCTTGTTGGTTTGGATGAACGTGAGTGGGTTATGGTCGGTGAAGACTAGGGTTGTTTGTGGGCAAGACTGGAGGTAACATTCAAACTTCTTTATTGCCAACACCAGAGCCAAGGCCTCCTTCTCTATGGTCGAGTAGTTGGTCTGATGTTTTTTCAACTTGGCGGAGTAATATGCCACAGGGTGAAGAACATCAGTGGTTGGGTCGGGTTGTAGGAGCACAGCCCCCACTCCGACACCACTAGCGTCGATTTGTAGATGGAAGGGCGAGGTGTAGTCAGGGGGGTGGACTACAGGCTTGGAGGCAAGGAAGGCTTTGAGGCGGTGGAAAGACTGGTCGCACTTCTGGTTCCAGATGTAAGGAACCGCAGAACTGGTAAGGTCTGTGAGGGGTCCGGCCACGCTGGAGAAGTTACTGCAGAACCGACGGTAGTAGCTGCACATCCCCAGGAAGCGCATGAGATCCTTCCTCGTTCTTGGAGTGGGGAAGGACAAGATGGCTCTAACGTTTGCGTCCTTGGGTCTCACCATACCATGCCCAACGATATGTCCCAGGTAAGTCACTGAGGCCCGGCCAAAAGTAGATTTAGCCAGGTTTATGGTGAATCCAGTCTCTTGCAGTCGTGCAAACAGTATCTCCAAACGCACCAGATGTTCGTCCCAGCTGTCCGACACCACCACCAGGTCATCCAGGTAGGCGAATGTCCCACCTAGGTCCTGAATTAGGAAGTTGATGGCCCTCTGGAATGTGGCCGGAGCATTAGAAAAGCCAAACGCCATAACCAAATATTGAAAAAGACCAAATGGAGTTATAAATGCCGAGATTATTTTTGCCCTATCCGTGAGTCCCACTTGATAATATCCTTTCAATAAGTCCACCGTACTGATAAATTTGGCACAGCCTATGCTGTCTATTATATCTTCAATCAAAGGTAAAGGATAGGAGTCTGAGACAGTGACCTGGTTCACTTTACGATAATCGGTACAGAAACGAAAAGTGCTATCGGGTTTTGGAATGAGAAGGCAAGGTGAAGCCCAGGGGGAGGTACTAGGCTCAGCTAAGTTATGTTTTAACAAAAAATCTACCTCCTTTTTCATAATCTCTTTTTTTTGTGGATTTAGTCGATAGGCTGATTGCCTAATGGGTTGTACATCATCTGAGATTAGCTTAATATCATGTTTAAGTATATTGCAAAACCCTGGGAGGTCTGACGTGACTTTAGGAAATGTTGATAATAACTTAGTGAGATCTTTTGCTTGAGATGGATTCAGAACAGAAAAATACTCATCCAAGTTGTTGAGTATGTGACTGTTAGTAGGGTTTTCTTTAGGTAGAGGGAAGTCTAAATTCTCCAATAGGTCCATGTCATCTGTCTCCGGCTCCGGCCCTGACAAAACCGTATGCAATACAGGTTGACTTATAGCCTCTGGGATGTCTTCCTCTGACTGCCTGGAATGGTAAAGTTTCATGAGATTAATGTGAACAAGTTGTGAATCTCCTCGGCGATCAGGAGTATGGACTATATAGTTGAGGGGAGATAGTTTATTAGCATCGATTTGAAAGTTTTGATGGAACCGTTCCAAGCAACCTTGGGACGGTGGGTGGTAAGCCGAAGATGTACAATGGTCCACACTGAGGTCTTTCATCACCTGTTTGAAAAAAGATGGATCAGATTGTTGGGCTGTAATGAGCTCATCCTTACTAATGGTCTTATTGTACAGATCTTCTGTGGGTAGGAAGATATTAGAGGTGGTTTTAGACGAAGAGGGCCCATTTCGCACACTCTGTGACCGGGTGACAGCACAAGATGGGAAAAGATGAGGAATAGTTTCTTTAAGGTCAGTGGTGGAGTTGACAGGTAAGGGAGAGTCGACTGTCTTTATGTTAGGAACCACTAGATCTCCTACCAAGTCATTACCCAATAATAAATGAATGCCGCACACAGGCATTGGGTCTTTCCTTATGGCTATTTGCACTTCTCCAGTAATCAAGGGACATTGGAGGTGCACTTTAGCTAAAGGATAGGAAGAATGGGACGAGAGATCTGAAATTAGAACACTCATTAGTAAATGCGGTAGATATATCGGGAATGACGTTAAACAGGAGGATAGATTGTGCTGCGCCCGTATCACGTAGTATACGAATAGGGAAAGAACGAGACCCCTCTATGATTGAAATTTTTCCCTCATAGGTGAATGAAGAGAAGAGATCCTGATGGGGCCTTTCCACATTGGTGGTTGCTATTGGTATCCATGGAACTACTTTTAGCAATTCGACACTTTGGGTGTTTACAAGTCTGGATCGTATGGCCTGGGTTTTTACAGTAAGAACAAGTAAACTTGGTTGCATCAGGAGGGGTAGGTGTGGGACCTTTCGACCTACCACTCACGCCCCCAAGGTTATCATCAGAGGAGGACCTAACATGTCGGGAAGTACCACGTTCCCTACGGCACAGTGACTCCACCAGCAAGGCGTACGCATCAGCCAGCTCAGCCGCACGTCCTAAATTAACCTCTCCACGCTCCTCCACATGCTTCAAGATGTGAAATGGTATCTTGCTCTTCCACTCCTCCAGGACTACCAAGTTATACCTAGGGAAATTACACTTATGATTATTGTTCTGAGAAGATCCTTAGATAAGGATAAGAGACTTGAAAGAGGAAGGGTGCATTACGGCATTTTATATAAAGATCCGGATTAACAACCCCGAGATACTTTAAAGAGGAAGGGCGTATTACGGCATTAATATAAAGATCCGGATTAACAACCCCGAGATACTTTAAAAGAGGAAGGGCGTATTACGGCATTAATATAAAGATCCGGATTAACAACCCCGAGATACTTTAAAGAGGAAGGTCGTATTACGGCATTAATATAAAGATCCGGATTAACAACCCAGAGATACTTGAAAGAGGAAGGGCGTATTACGGCATTTTATATAAAGATCCGGATTAACAACCCCGAGATACTTTAAAGAGGAAGGTCGTATTACGGCATTAATATAAAGATCCGGATTAACAACCCAGAGATACTTGAAAGAGGAAGGGCGTATTACGGCATTTATATAAAGATCCGGATTAACAACCCTGATAAATGGTATGATTGACCCTGAATGAGATAATGAGAAGAACAATAATTGAGGCTTTATAATTATGGGGTCCTGGTAGAGCGTGACGTCCCAAGATATCACTTCACCGTAAACTAGTGACTATGGAACAACCTACTCTGAGTGAGGGTACGGCATTAAACAGATCCGGATTCTTCCCAACACTCGATAAGACTTACTACACGACTACCACGTGTAATAACAGGTAAGCCTTATGACACTTGGAACCTAATATCCTACGTCTGTCACTCTTACTATACGATAATACCAATATATGCACACACATATGAAGGAAACTTTAAACTACCGTAAAGCAATTGTGAACAGAAGTGACTGGGAGGAATAATTAACACTGAGTAACAAGGGAGGAAGGAATATGGTACTTAAGGTCGTATCCTGTCACGGTCGCCATTTGTTACGAGTTGGGGATTTAGAATATAGTTATACGTCTACCCAGATCCCAACAGGTAACAACAATAAAAAAAACAAAGATAATCGGACTATAAAAGGGTGGACAAAGGATGCGAGTTTTCGTTGTATATAATAGAGTACCATAAATCCCTTAACAAAATATTCAGCTTATAAATTACCCTTAACCAAACTTAACCTAAACATTAACAGTATATACATATTAATAAAACAATCTTGAAGCAAGTGGACGTGGGGTAGTTAATACAAAATACAAGTACTTAAGTGAGGAGCTGAGATGGCTGACGAGTAAGGCTGAGTATTGTAGAAGACGGTAGGTAGTCACTACGCCGCAGGTTTAGAGGATAGATGATCCTGTGGTCACTTCCCAGAGCCAAGTTCTCTCTCCTCGAATTGGAGCTCACAAAGAAGACTGGGAGGAAGTGACGCAACAACCAGGATATGGAGAAGGGAAACCCCGGAGTGGTAACTAAGACGAGTCATACTCGTGTCTCGTCCCTAGATGGCGTTGCTCGTGGTGCTGGGTAGGTAGATCAAGACAATAGATGGCGTGCTTCGTAGTGCTGGGTGGAGGGGTTCGTAACAATATATACAGTACGTCTCTAGTCAGTAGCGTGTGGCAATGCCCCTGTCTCATGTCACCACACGCTTAGATAAATGTGCCTGGCGACATCTGGAAGCTGCTAGTGAACCACTTACCACATGTTGCCTGCGAGGTCAGAGTGAGGTCAGTTGACCCTATAGGAGTGTAAGGACTACCTGCGCTTGTAAGCGCACTCTTGTATATTTCCGTTAATAAGAACCTACAGAACTCTACAGGTGTTTATGTTCGCCCCTGTAGTTAGAAGTAAGTACCCCGATCATCTCCAATGCCCACTGAAAAACAAAGTCTTCATAGAGTAGACTGGGTATGGGGGTAATGGCAACTGGCGTGAGGTCGTTAGAGGACTGTGGGGTGGTGACCTTGGGGATAGGGGTGACAAATGTCGTTTTCCATTCATTAAGGCATTTGCTTTGTCTGAGGGATGCATTAATAATAGAACAGATGGGGGTGGCAAGTTCGACTGCAAACTCGTTGTAAATTTTGATTGAGAGGTCAATTAGGGTCGTGGAGCGTTTGGATTAAAATTTCAGGAGTTTGTTGGCGATTTCATATGGTTGAACACTGGGAGGGGGGGAGGGGGAAGGTAAGTAAGCCGGGAGGAGAGTGAGGTCAAGACTGGGTAGGGTATGACATATGGTAGCAAAGTGATTATTAATTATCTCAGCTGCCTCCTCACTAGGTAAATGTGAGATGAAAGGAAGTGTGGGAGACTGACGGTTAAGACCACAGAGATCTTTTACCTTGGAGGACCACTGGCCGATGCCGACCTCCTTGAGGCCGTGCACTTTCTTGGGATAATAAGACTTCTTGGCTGACTTGATTTCTCTGATGACCTGGTTACGTATACTTCTGTAGAGGCGGTTGTTGGTGTAGTATAACTTGTTGCGCTGCTCAATTAGTCTTTTGATACGGGGTGGTTCCTCAGTGTCTTGGCTGGAAAGAAGTGGTGGTAGGCTTTGGTGACAGTGTCCAGGTAATTATCCCACTTGTTCTGCACATCGTCTAGCGTGATAACTTCAGTCCAGGGATACCGGGTCACCCATTGTCGGAAACGCCGCTAGGGAGAGTCAGGGGTAGGTCGGTAAGTCCTGGTGGCAACTGGCGGTCGTGAGATGGTAGGTGTAGGTGACCACAGTAGAGACAGGTGGGGGCTGCGTCCCATGGGAGGCGACGGCTGGGGGGAAGGTAGTGGTTACCGAGATCAGTCATGATGAGGTCCAGGGTGGCATTTCCATGTGTGGGAAAGTCAACTATTTGTGCAAGGTGGAGGTTTTGGGTGATGTCACTGATGTCTAACTCATTAAAGTCACCGCATATCACTAGTTTAGCATATGGAAATCTGGATCTCAGGGAGTCAGCAGTGTCTATTATATGACTAATCAGTACATTGGCGGTTGGTGCGCGGGTGGGGGGGGAGGGGGGTTGATAGCAAACACAAACAATAAGGGAGGCAAGCTGGCAGGGGTGGGCGGTGGGATTGACCTGAACACACAAGGCTTCTACATCTTCAGGTACATTAACACCTAGGGGTGATGGTTTGAGGTCACTGCGACAGTACAGCACTACACCCCCACCTCTCCTATCCTTTCTAAGGTGGTGAAATATCTCCTTGTTTTCTATGGCACAGATGGGGGTGCTGGTGGTAGAGTGGTACCGCTCTTGCCTTCGCAAGCGAGATCTCACGGGTTCGATTCCCGGGCCGGTGGAAGTTGTTTGGACATACTTCCTAGCCCCCATTAGTCCCTGTTCACCTAGTAGTAAAGTAGGTACATGGTGTAAATCGAAAGTTGCGAATTCGTATTCAGGGACAAGTTGTTGGAGCTTCCAATAACTTGATGACATTAACCATTGACTCTTCAGACTTCTATGCCCTTGGCTCTTCAGACTTCTACGCCCTTAACTCATGAGACATAAAGGCAAGCATGAACTTAGCATGCTTCCCTGTTGGGCACTGTAAACGCTTCTGCGCTTCACCTTACACAAGGATGTAGGGGAGTGCCCAATAAATAATATAAAAAAACATAAATATGGCACAGATCTCTGGAACAATTTGCCACGCCTCAGTAATCCTCACAATACCTGCACCAACTGACTTCACTGTGACACTGACCTTCTCCACCTTGTTGCGTAAAAATGTGACATTGGACAGCAGTAGGGATGGTAGGCTATAACATAGTCGCGGCACTTCATAGCGAGTACACTGTCTTTCAGACACTGGCTTAACTTTCTTGTGCTTGCTCGGCGTGATGATAGGGATTCTTCTGGGAATACGGCGACTCCGTCTGCAGCAGCGGTTGTGAAAGGTTCTCAGCGCCTTTAGTAGAGTGATGGTGTGGGGTGGAGGATAGCCAGCACCAGACTTCAGCCGAAACAGGTCGGTGCGACGATATCGTGACACTGGAACAGACATATTCACAAGTCTGGCACTCACAGTCACTGACACCTTGAAAATACGCACTGTCTACCCGTAAAAGTACTGAACTGCCTTAAATATCTACAGGTCGACGTGATCACCTTGGCTGCTATGGAGCGCCAGGAGATACGCCGGTAGTCTGGACCACCAGTGTCTTGGAATCTGGTTCGACCAGAAACTCACTTTCAAGCTGCAACTCGAGTATCTCTGGCACAGGACGAAGAACAGACACAATATAATGAATTCGCTCACCAGCACAACTGCAGGAGCAAACATACATGTGCTCAAAGCCTACTACACGGCCGCCATCACATCGCTGGTAGATTACAGTGCTCCAGCACTCATTGGACTGAGAAAAGACCAGATAGCTAAGCTAGAAGATATCCAAAATAATGCTCTCAGGACCATGCTCGGAGCACCCATGTGGACCAGAATTTGCAATTTGCAAATGGAAACTGAACTACCACCCCTGGCAGTACGAGTCAAGCAGGTGACAGCCGGTCTTCTCGCCAAAATCTGTAGATCAGATAAGCCCACAGCTGCCAAAACGCGAATCAGTGCCTCCCTCCACCTCGACCTGGTTGCACGAGGCAAGCGATGTCATCCGACACCTGCAAGCAGAAACACTCGTCAAGAACAACCAAGACATACGAGAAAATGGTTATGTTGTTCCTCCACCATGGAGCCCTCCACCAGCCACATTCAAAATCACTGAACTAGGTGATTTCAAAGTAAACCTCCAGAAGAAGGACCTCTAAAGAATAACTCAGGAAGTCATTGTCAGCAGGACACCAGCTGATGCAGACGGCTCGGTGGACCCAAAACATCAAAGATCCGGAGCGGCCTTCTACACCCAAGGTCAGACCCTCCTCTGGAGACTTTCTAATGACTGCTCCATTCTACTAAATGAGCTGGTAGCAATCTCAAAGGCCCTACAACACGCTGCAACAGAAATAGTCACGTGGCCTAGTCACCTGTGCTGCGCTATTGCAGTATAACAAGTAAGTCTCATTCGATCTCAGACAGGGTTAGATAGGGCAGTGGTAAAGTAAACTAGAGCTAACAGTGAGTTCATTTCAGGGTTTCCGTCAGAACCCACTTGACCGGAGTTGACAGGAGTTTGACTGCGAGAGATTGACTGCCGTTTGAGACTGCCGTTGATGATTGAGGGTGGCGATTGTCGCCATTGGACCGATCAGTGTAGGCCTGTCACTGCTTAGCGGGGTATCAAAGGATCTCTTGAGGGAATCTAGCCGTCTGGGTGCGCAGCTGACGACGGGACGATTGTTGGGTCAGCAGCTCTCCTCTACCTCGGCTCACAACACCACATGACTCGAGCAGCTTAGTGAAACCCTCTTGCTAACGGGAAGCTAAAGCTTCTCTCAACTGAACAAGGTCTGATTGGCTCACTCCCTTCCGCTGTATGGATGCACTGGGAGTACACTGAGGCTATCTGAGTAAATTAATGGTCATACACTGAGACCATGAGTCTAGGACTCTAGGAGATACCTAGAGGAACATTTTATCACCCTTATTACGGGTGTATGTTGAGTTGGGTGGAGCATGGTTCACGAGTATTGGTGGACCCAGTAACATATTAATAATAGTGAATATATTTGGGTGTAGTTAATACCATTTCTCAGTTACTGATATTATCTTGATGTGTGTAGTTTAATATTTCTTAAATAATTTTGATAGTATTGTTTTTGAATGTTTGTGTCACTAAGTGGAACCAGAGTGATACTGTGATTTGATTCTTTTAATGCATTTAATTTTTCTTTATAATTCCGATCTCAGGTATAACCTTTGTTCCCCAGAGTAGAGTTTAAGTTAGGTTAGGAAGTGTGCATCTGTTGGGGTGATATAATTTTGTTGAGTGCCCTTATGGCCTATTCATTGTAGAGTATTTAATTTCTTATCTTTTATTACCATTTCCTCAGTGACTGATGTTATGTTGTTGAAAGCCCTTAAGGCCTATTCATTGTAGAGTATTTAATTTCTTATTTTTTATTACCATTTCCTCAGTGACTGATATTATTTTGTTGAAAGCCCTTAAGGCCTATTCATCGTAATAATGCAAGCAACATTTCTTAATACTTCAAATTTATTGTTGCCTGAGTTTCTAATAACTATTATTCCCCAGAGTAGTGTTTTAAGTTCAAGTTAAGAGGTGGGCATATTGGTGTACCATTATTTGATTGTGTTTGTAGTTGGAGGCAATATAAGTGTCTAAATTTTACAGTGTGTCTCATTCATCCCAGTCACAGACGCTATCCTTCCACGGGTCACGGACAATTAATTTTGTTTAGTAGATTTAAGTGTTCTTGTGCTGGTTCGGGATTTTTCTCAAAGGAGCGCTTCCACTGCCATTACCATCTATTAATCTTTAATAAACCCCAAGTCAAGTGAGAAATTAAAGTCCAGTAAATTCCGACCGGTTACATATATATATATATTTCATGTAAATCCACAATGAAAACGTGGATAAGATAAATCTTGATAAAATCACACGGGAAAATGGAAACAACGGAGTACCTTAGCTTTCGTCTTTATTCAAGGCATCTTCAGAGGCAACTAGATTACATGGACAGAGAGAGGCTTAAATATACAGGGTGACCTAAAAACATGAGGTCAGGTCATAATGATGACATCCACTAATCCCCACACCAACACAACCGTAGAGGAGCTTAAGAGAAGGGTGGTGACGTGACTAAACAGGTCAGGTCAGAAAAAAGGGACCCACAAAATAACTGTCATACATCAAGATCAAAGGTTTTCAAAGCAGTTTTAACCTGGGCCACTGACAAATAAATTTATGTATATTATCAGTTTTGAACTGACCATCACTAAGGTTTATTGATTTTAATTCCTTAATCAAACTAGCTTCAACCAGAAGTCTTTCTGTGACACAAGATGATTTGAATACTTCTAAGCTTTTTTCCCAAGCAATGGGATGATTATTATTCCTAACATGAACAAACATGCTGTTCTGATATTGTACTTATGTTGTCTGATTCTGAGCTGCAATGTTTTTCCTGTCTGTCCTACATAATTACCATTACATTTGCTACATGGAATACAATAAACACTTACCATTTACATTCAAACTTGGGCTATTTTATATTAATATATTGGTAATGGTTGAGTCATACTTGAAAACAACATTAATATTTAGTTTGAGGGACCGAAGTATCGGGACAACTACATTACGATAGGGCAGCGTCAAAATATTCTTAAGTGTAGGAATTTGCCTGGTTTGAGAGGACTGGAAGGATTTTTTAGCCCTTTTAAAACAAAGATCAACAAACACAGAAGGGTACCCAAGTTTCTGTGCAATGGAACGAATGTGTTTCAATTCATCACCAATAAATTCAGCGTCACAAATACGCAGACATCTCAAGAACATAGCAGAAAAAACTGACATTTTGGTAGACTCCAGGTGATTCGATAAAAAGTGTATGAAACTGTCTACCTGTGTGGGCTTTCTGTATACCTTAAATTTGTAGTTTTGGCCATTTCTCATGATAACCATATCAAGGAATGGAAGGGATCCATTTATTTCTCTTTCAATTTTGAATGTGATACTTGGGACAATATCATTAAGCTTGTCTAAAAATTCCAATGGGTCACTGTTTCTAGGCCAAAGACAAAGAACATCATCTACATATCTATACCATGGAGGGATAAAATCCCCTATTTTGGGTAGTAATCTAGACTCAAAAAACTCCATATAAATACAGGTTAGAGGAGCAGAAAGACAATTACTCATGCTCATGCCAAATATTTGCTTGTAAAACTTCCCATTTGCTCTGAACACATTGTCAGTTACGCATAACTCTGTCAATTTGAGAAAAGTATCATGTTCAATAGTTAAATCTAACAGTTGTAATTTATCTTTCAGATATGAAAGTAGGTCTTTCACAGGTACTCTAGTGAAAAGTGAATTTACATCAAAACTTATTAATTCACAAGGCTCATTGTGTTTCTTGAGTTTATCAATTAAATCACTGCTATTGTGTAAATGTGAATTAGATATTTGGCCTGCAAGAGGGGATAGCATCTTTACCAGCCACTTGGATAATTTGTAAGTAACAGAACCCACAGAACTCACGATAGGACGTAATGGATTATTAAGCTTGTGTGTTTTGATCAATCCATACATATAAGGTAAAGTGGGATTGATTTGAGAGAGCTGTTTGATGAGATCGGGGTTCTTTTTCAATAATATCTTCATTTTGGAATTAGATAACTTATTAATATTTTCCAGGGGATCTTTCGTAAGCTCACAATACGTGCTTTCATCACTAAATGAATTCATCTTATCATTGTAGTCACTTTTATCCAAGATAACAATAGCATTAGACTTATCAGCCTTGGTAATATGGATATTCTTATTTCTTTTCAAGTTTATCAAGGCTGTTTCAAATCTTTTTGGAATGTTTGAAGCAAATTTCTTATTTAAAACACTATGTATACAACCTTTAGCTATGGAAATATCTTCATTTGTAACATCAGACGACTTCATCTTTTCCAGGTTGATTAAACCTTTAGCAATAGTAAGCGGATTAACACACCGTTGAGTGATAGAAAACTTCCTACCAAAACCAAGAACAAGTTTCTCATTTGTCTGTAGATCATAAGATGATAAGTTTATGAACAAATTTGGATCACTCAATATGGTCCAGTAACTCTCGTCAAACAGAGCATTTAATTTGGCATTTAACCTTCTTTTTTGGGCTTTGTCAGTTTCACTAAGAAGTTGATATACAAAATCACGAATGGTGTGCCACTTATCAAAACAAACACTGTTTTGCATAAGTATTTTACACTGAGCACTGTGCTTGAAGGCTAATTTCACACTATCACTTGAACTCTTGATAAGGGAATCTAGCAACACCTTATCCAACTCAGAGAATGCTTGATTGTCCAGATTTCTTAGTCTACTTGGAAGACAGGACTTGGGAACAATTTTATCATCTCTGCAATCTTTCAAAAACTTCAACTTGTTTTTGAGACTATGAGCCTTCAGCAAACTCTTCTTGTAGTTGCGGTAGATGGGGCGAAGATGAGGATGTTGTTGACAGATTAAGGACACAGCGTAAGAGAGACGTGTAAGTTCCATATTTCATGTAAATCCACAATGAAAACGTGGATAAGATAAATCTTGATAAAATCACACGGGAAAATGGAAACAACGGAGTACCTTAGCTTTCGTCTTTATTCAAGACATCTTCAGAGGCAACTAGATTACATGGACAGAGAGAGGCTTAAATATACAGGGTGACCTAAAAACATGAGGTCAGGTCATAATGATGACATCCACTAATCCCCACACCAACACAACCGTAGAGGAGCTTAAGAGAAGGGTGGTGACGTGACTAGACAGGTCAGGTCAGAAAAAAGGGACCCACAAAATAACTGTCATACATCAAGATCAAAGGTTTTCAAAGCAGTTTTAACCTTGGGCCACTGACAAATAAATTTATGTAACATATTATCAGTTTTGAACTGACCATCACTAAGGTTTATTGATTTTAATTCCTTAATCAAACTAGCTTCAACCAGAAGTCTTTCTGTGACACAAGATGATTTGAATACTTCTAAGCTTTTTTCCCAAGCAATGGGGTGATTATTATTCCTAACATGAACGAACAAGGCACTGCTTTCAGATGCAGTTCTGATATTATACTTATGTTGTTTGATTCTGAGCTGCAGTGTTTTTCCTGTCTGACCTACATAATTACAATTACATTGGCTACATGGAATACAATAAACACTTCCATTTACATTCAAACTTGGGCTATTCCTTATTAACATATTGGTAATGGTTGAGTCATACTTGAAAACAACATTAATATTTAGAAGCTTGAGGGACCGAACTAAAGGGACAAATTCATCACGATAGGGCAGAGTCAAAATATTCTTAAGTGTAGGAACTTGTCTGGTTAGAGAGGAATGAAAGGATTTTTTAGCCCTTTTAAAGCAACGATCAACAAACACAGAAGGGTACCCAAGTTTCTGTGCAATAGAACGAATGTGTTTAAATTCATCGTCAATAAATTCAGAGTCACAAATACGCAGACATCGTAGGAACATAGCAGAAAAAACTGACATTTTGGTAGACTCAAGGTGATTGGATAAAAAGTGAATGAAACTGTCTACCTGTGTGGGCTTTCTATATACCTTAAATTTATAGTTTTGGCCATTTCTCATGATAAGCATATCAAGAAATGGAAGGGATTCACTTATTTCTCTTTCAATTTTGAATGTGATACTAGGGACAATATTATTAAGCTTGTCTAAAAATTCCAAAGGGTCACTGTTTTTAGGCCAAAGACAAAGAACATCATCTACATATCTATACCAAGGAGGAATACAGTCCACTACATTGGGGAGTAATCTAGACTCAAAGAACTCCATATAAATACAGGCTAGAGGAGCAGAAAGACAATTACCCATGCTCATGCCAAATACTTGCTTGTAGAACTTCCCATTTGCACTAAACACATTGTCAGTTACGCATAACTCTATCAATTTCAGGAAAGTATCATGTTCAATAGTTAAATCTAGCAGTTGTAATTTATCTTTAAGAAATGAAAGTAAGTCTTTCACAGGTACTCTAGTGAACAGTGAATTTACATCAAAACTTATTAATTCGCAAGGTTCGTTGTGTTTCTTGAGTTTATCAATTAAATCACTGCTATTGCGTATATGTGAATTAGATATTTGGCCTGTAAGAGGGGATATCATCTTTACCAGCCACTTGGATAATTTGTAAGTAACAGAACCCACAGAACTCACGATAGGACGTAATGGATTATTAAGCTTGTGTGTTTTGATCAATCCATACATATAAGGTAAAGTGGGATTGATTTGAGAGAGCTGTTTAGTGAGATCGGGGTTCTTTTTCAATAACATCTTCATTTTGGAATTAGATAACTTATTAATATTTTCCAGGGGATCTTTCGTAAGCTCACAATACGTGCTTTCATCACTAAGTAATGAATTCATCTTATCATTGTAGTCACTTTTATCCAAGATAACAATAGCATTAGACTTATCAGCCTTGGTAATATGGATATTCTTATTTCTTTTCAAGTTTATCAAGGCTGTTTCAAATCTTTTTGGAATGTTTGAAGCAAATTTCTTATTTAAAACACTATGTATACAACCTTTAGCTATGGAAATATCTTCATTTGTAACATCAGACGACTTCATCTTTTCCAGGTTGATTAAACCTTTAGCAATAGTAAGCGGATTAACGCACCGTTGAGTGATAGAAAACTTCCTACCAAAACCAAGAACAAGTTTCTCATTTGTCTGTAGATCATAAGATGATAAGTTTATGAACAAATTTGGATCACTCAATATGGTCCAGTAACTCTCGTCAAACAGAGCAATTAATTTGGCATTTAACCTTCTTTTTTGGGCTTTGTCAGTTTCACTAAGAAGTTGATATACAAAATCACGAATGGTGTGCCACTTATCAACACAAACACTGTTTTGCATAAGTATTTTACACTGAGCACTGTGCTTGAAGGCTAATTTCACACTATCACTTGAACTCTTGATAAGGGAATCTAGCAACACCTTATCCAACTCAGAGAATGCTTGATTGTCCAGATTTCTTAGTCTACTTGGAAGACAGGACTTGGGAACAATTTTATCATCTCTGCAATCTTTCAAAAACTTCAACTTGTTTTTGAGACTATGAGCCTTCAGCAAACTCTTCTTGTAGTTGCGGTAGATGGGGCGAAGATGAGGATGTTGTTGACAGATTAAGGATACAGCGTAAGAGAGACGTGTAAGTTCCATATTTCATGTAAATCCACAATGAAAACGTGGATAAGATAAATCTTGATAAAATCACACGGGAAAATGGAAACAACGGAGTACCTTAGCTTTCGTCTTTATTCAAGACATCTTCAGAGGCAACTGGATTACATGGACAGAGAGAGGCTTAAATATACAGGGTGACCTAAAAACATGAGGTCAGGTCATAATGATGACATCCACTAATCCCCACACCAACACAACCGTAGAGGAGCTTAAGAGAAGGGTGGTGACGTGACTAGACAGGTCAGGTCAGAAAAAAGGGACCCACAAAATAACTGTCATACATCAAGATCAAAGGTTTTCAAAGCAGTTTTAACCTTGGGCCACTGACAAATAAATTTATGTAACATATTATCAGTTTTGAACTGACCATCACTAAGGTTTATTGATTTTAATTCCTTAATCAAACTAGCTTCAACCAGAAGTCTTTCTGTGACACAAGATGATTTGAATACTTCTAAGCTTTTTTCCCAAGCAATGGGGTGATTATTATTCCTAACATGAACGAACAAGGCACTGCTTTCAGATGCAGTTCTGATATTATACTTATGTTGTTTGATTCTGAGCTGCAGTGTTTTTCCTGTCTGACCTACATAATTACAATTACATTTGCTACATGGAATACAATAAACACTTCCATTTACATTCAAACTTGGGCTATTCCTTATTAACATATTGGTAATGGTTGAGTCATACTTGAAAACAACATTAATATTTAGAAACTTGAGGGACCGAACTAACGGGACAAATTCATCACGATAGGGCAGAGTCAAAATATTCTTAAGTGTAGGAACTTGTCTGGTTAGAGAGGAATGAAAGGATTTTTTAGCCCTTTTAAAGCAACGATCAACAAACACAGAAGGGTACCCAAGTTTCTGTGCAATAGAACGAATGTGTTTAAATTCATCGTCAATAAATTCAGAGTCACAAATACGCAGACATCTTAGGAACATAGCAGAAAAAACTGACATTTTGGTAGACTCAAGGTGATTCGATAAAAAGTGAATGAAACTGTCTACCTGTGTGGGCTTTCTATATACCTTAAATTTATAGTTTTGGCCATTTCTCATGATAAGCATATCAAGAAATGGAAGGGATTCATTTATTTCTCTTTCAATTTTGAATGTGATACTAGGGACAATATTATTAAGCTTGTCTAAAAATTCCAATGGGTCACTGTTTTTAGGCCAAAGACAAAGAACATCATCTACATATCTATACCATGGAGGAATAAAGTCCCCTATATTGGGTAGTAATCTAGCCTCAAAAAACTCCATATAAATACAGGCTAGAGGAGCAGAAAGACAATTACCCATGCTCGTGCCAAATATTTGCTTGTAAAACTTCCCATTTGCTCTAAACACATTGTCAGTAACGCATAAATATCAATTTAAGAAAAGTATCATGTTCAATAGTCAAATCTAACAGTTGCAATTGATCTTTAAGAAATGAAAGTAGGTCTTTCACTGGTACTCTAGTGAAAAGTGAATTTACATCAAAACTTATTAATTCGCAAGGTTCATTATGTTTCTTGAGTTTATCAATTAAATCACTGCTATTGTGTATATGTGAATTAGATATTTGGCCTGTAAGAGGGGATAGCATCTTTACCAGCCACTTGGATAATTTGTAAGTAACAGAACCCACAGAACTCATGATAGGACGTAATGGATTGTTAAGCTTGTGTGTTTTGATCAATCCATACATATAAGGTAAAGTGGGATTGATTTGAGAGAGCTGTTTGATGAGATCGGGGTTCTTTTTCAATAACATCTTCATTTTGGAATTAGATAACTTATTAATATTTTCCAGGGGATCTTTCGTAAGCTCACAATACGTGCTTTCATCACTAAGTAATGAATTCATCTTATCATTGTAGTCACTTTTATCCAAAATAACAATAGCATTAGACTTATCAGCCTTGGTAATATGGATATTCTTATTTCTTTTCAAGTTTATCAAGGCTGTTTCAAATCTTTTTGGAATGTTTGAAACAAATTTCTTATGTAAAACATTATGTATACAACCTTTAGCTATGGAAATATCTTCATTTGTAACATCTGACGACTTATTCTTTTCCAGGTTGATTATACCTTTAGCAATAGTAAGCGGATTAACACACCGTTGAGTGATAGAAAACTTCCTACCAAAACCAAGAACAAGTTTCTCATTTGTCTGTATATCATAAGATGATAAGTTTATGAACAAATTTGGATCACTCAATATGGTCCAGTAACTCTCGTTTGTTGATCGTTGTTTTAAAAGGGCTAAAAAATCCTTTCATTCCTCTCAAACCAGGCAAATTCCTACACTTAAGAATATTTTGACTCTGCCCTATCGTAATGAATTTGTCCCTTTAGTTCGGTCCCTCAAGCTTCTAAATATTAATGTTGTTTTCAAGTATGACTCAACCATTACCAATATGTTAATAAGAAATAGCCCAAGTTTGAATGTAAATGAAAGTGTTTATTGTATTCCATGTAGCAAATATAATTGTAATTATGTAGGACAGACAGGAAAAACACTGCAGCTCAGAATCAAACAACATAAGTATAATATCAGAACTGCATCTGAAAGCAGTGCCTTGTTCGTTCATGTTAGGAATAATAATCACCCCATTGCTTGGGAAAAAGCTTAGAAGTATTCAAATCATCTTGTGTCACAGAAAGACTTCTGGTTGAAGCTAGTTTGATTAAGGAATTAAAATCAATAAACCTTAGTGATGGTCAGTTCAAAACTGATAATATGTTACATAAATTTATTTGTCAGTGGCCCAAGGTTAAAAATGCTTTGAAAACCTTTGATCTAGATGTATGATAGTTACTTTGTGGGTCCCTTTTTTCTGACCTGACCTGGCTAGTCACGTCACCACCCTTCTCTTAAGCTCCTCTACGTGTGTGTTGGTGTGGGGATTAGTGGATGTCATCATTATGACCTGACCTCATGTTTTTAGGTCACCCTGTATATTTAAGCCTCTCTCTGTCCATGTAATCCAGTTGCCTCTGAAGATGTCTTGAATAAAGACGAAAGCTAAGGTACTCCGTTGTTTCCATTTTCCCGTGTGATTTTATCAATATATATATATATATATATATATATATATATATATATATATATATATATATATATATATATATATATATATATATATATATATATATATATATATATTTGTGTTGTCAAAGTAAGAGAAACAATTGAGGCCCTGCAATTGTGTGTAAATTTGGCAGAAAGTCAGATCAAAATACATATACATATACATATACATACATATATATATATATATATATATATATATATATATATATATATATATTGTGTTGTCAAAGTAAGAGAAACAATTGAGGCCCTGCAATTGTGTGTAAATTTGGCAGAAAGTCAGATCAGCAACCTAGGACTTGGTCACAATTTTCGTGATGCCATATGGCAGCAGGGTCTACCGCCAGACAACACATTATGCTTCCAAGTTCTTGAAATTGAAAGTGAAAAAATCCATTAATCTCAGTTGTTAAATATGACGACGTCTGGTGTGTGTTATTGCATTTGTCATCGTCGAGTCAGTTCTTTGACCACACCTTCCTTTTGTTCCTCTTTCACAAAGTTTCTATGGTTGTTTTTCATTTCATCTGATCCGCTATATTGTGTTTACCTTTTACAGCTCTTAGACAACTTTCCATCCAGTCGACCCTTGTAAACACTGTGTGCACTAGCAACACTGTGTTATGTTTACACCTTGAAGAGCTTTACTCGTAATGTTCAGAACCACAATAAATTTCTCCGTTATGTTTTGAAGCAACAAGTCCTGGGTAATGGTGAAGTAAGGCTTCACTGTTGCATTATTATGTGGTAATATTAGCCTCCTCTTGACAGCTTTGATGAAGCGTGTGTATTCTTCGTTTCTTTCTAGAAAAATAATGAAAAATCCTGTTCCTAGGTCTCAGGTCTTACTAGAAACTATAAATTCACGCCTTTGATCCACTTCACACAACTCCTCATAAGCAACAAGACATATCGGTTACGTTTACAATAGTTCTGTTCGTCTCATAAACAGTCTTAACAAACTCTCTAAACCTCTTCCTTGTTACAACTTCAGTGTTTCTCGTTATGGGTAAGTTCAGGGTTGACACACACACTGACACACACACACACACACACGAGCGCTTCATATTTCAACTGCGACCTCTCAATAATTTTTCCCACTATTCTTGCAAGTAAGTATTTCCTCTTTTACATTATTTAACTCATTGTTCATATTTGTCTACCATTTACCTGACTTTAGTGAACAATTACAAACAATTCTCGTATCTTTAGTCTTATGTATATTTAATCTCTAACTGGGAGGAAGAGATTGTCTTATGATTGTTCTCCACGTGTGTTCACCACAAGGGTTTATGGCACTAATTTATTCTCACTGACAGTAAATATCAAGACGTCTTATATTAAACAAGAGAGACGTCGACACAACTTTGCTGGGAAAGGTAAAGAGAAGGGAAGGTACTCGCTCCAAAAAGTATCTTTATGGAGAGGTCCGATGAATTTCAAAATGAACACTGCGACTCTTGCTGTCTCGGTAAGGCGAGCAAAATCCTTTGCCCATTGTGTCATATTGTCTCACATAAAACCATAAAGATACTTTTTGGAGTTAAAGTACACTAAACATGTTGTATATTGAGGTTAAGTCGCCCTAAAAGTCTTAAGTTAACCACAAGGTTCTCCTCAGCACCAGTAAACGACCCACCCACCAGAAAAATCCTCTTAACCCACCGACTATTCACTAACAGTAATCTCAAATTTTCTTTTTTTAGGACCAGATCATCCGAAAATTTATAAAACGATTGTGTCCATCACTTAAAAAAGTTTAGAACAATTTAAAAGTAAAGAAAAAGTATATTAGACACTTTTTCTTTAAGACATTTTAGTGAGCCTTTCTTCTGCTACCAGACCCTCGTCATCCTCATATTTCAGGTGATTTCCCAGGTGGAGGCGTGAGGGATGTGCTCCACCAGTAATGGGACACAACATAAGAACATAAGAATGGAGGAAACTGCAGCGGGCCTATTGGCCCATACTGGGCAGTCCCGTTTACACCCAACCCCTATTGCTCATATAAGCATCCAACCTATGTTTGAAGCTATTCAGCGTATTCGAGTTAATGATGATATTTGGTAACTTGTTCCATTCATCCACTACTCTGTTTCCAAACCAGTGTTTACCTATTTCACGCCTAAATCTAAATTTGCCGAATTTAAAACCATTGTTACGAGTTCGCTCCTGGTTGGATAGTTTGAGTACCTTTGTAATGTCCCCTTTGTTTAGCCCTGCCTTCCACTTATACACCTCTATCAGGTCGCCCCTGCTCTACGTCTCTCGAGGGAGTGCAAATTAAGATGCTTTAACCTGTCTCTATACTCAAGGTTCCTAATGCCCGGGATTTGTCTTGTCATTCTCCACTGAATTCTTTCCAAGGATTCTATATCCATTCTGTAATACCGTGACCAGAACTGAACTGCTTAATCCAGGTGTGGTCTCAAAGAGCAAGATGCAGTTTTAGGATGACTTCGCTAGTCTTGTAACTAACACTCCTTTGTATGAACCCAAGTACTTTATTAGCCTTGTTATGAGTAAAAACACATTGTTTACTTGGCTTAAGGTTCCTACTTATCAATACTCCTAAATCTCTCTCGCAGTCGGATTTCTCTATGGCATCGTTGTTCATCTGGTATCTGGTTTCCCTGTTTACATCTCCTATACTGAGTACTTTACATTTGTCCACGTTGAATTTCATCTGCCATTTTTCAGACCATTCGAAAAATTTGTTTAGATCTTCCTGTAGTTTTGTGGAGTCCTCGTCAGATTTAATAACACGTCCTATTTTAGTGTCATCAGCAAATTTGCTTACGTTGCTGTCTATGCCGATATCTATGTCGTTTATGTATATAATAAATAATAATGGTCCAAGTACTGAGCCTTGGGGAACTCCACTTGTGACATTGCTCCAATGGGACTTAGTGCCATTAATGCTCACTCGCTGTTTCCTGTCCTGTAACCACGCCCTAATCCATTTTAGGATATTACCTTTGATGCCATGTGCTTCTACCTTTCTAATTAATCTTTCGTGGGGGACTCTGTCGAAGGCTTTGCTAAAGTCGAGATATACCACATCATAATTGTGCCCCTCATCCACCGATTCGAAAACTGATGAAAAGAATGTTAATAGATTAGTTAGACATGAACGTCCGCTTGTGAAGCCATGCTGGGAATCATTGATCAATAGGTGCTTCTCCAGGTGATTTCGAATAGAGTTTGAAGTGATTGCTTCCAGTAATTTGCCTACTATTGATGTTAGACTGATTGGGCGGTAGTTAGAGGATAGTGATCTATCCCCCTTCTTGAAAATCGGTATTACATTCACTATCCTCCAGGATTCTGGTACTACACCTGTTTTTAAGGACATGTTAAACAACTTTGCTAAGGGCATACTACGCTCTTCCTTACATTCCTTTAATACTCTGGCAAATATCTCATCGGGACCAGATGACTTATTAGGCTTTAGTTTGTTTATTTGCTTATTCACTACAACTCTAGAATTACATGATTACTACAACACTAGTAATACATGGTCACTACAACACTCGTACTGTATGGTCACTACAACACTACAGTACAAACCTTTACTACAGCACCAATACAGTAATACATGCTCACTACAACACGAGTACTACATATTCACTACAACACTACAGTACAAACCATTACTACAGCACCAGTACAGTACTACATGTTCACTAAAACACTAGTACTGTATGGTCACTACAACTGTCATGGTCACGTTGACTGCTGATCTATTTAACTACTGATTCTTATTAAACTCCACGCCCGCAAAACATGAGTGAGTTAGCGACCCCTGAGAAGACGTGTTTTTTCCCCATAGACGCTACATTCGTGATCCCTCCCAGTAAGTCCCGCCTTCGAACAGAGTTATCAATGCGTTGTTATTCCACTTTCTCCTGGGAAGCTCAATCTTGAATTAGTCTGTATTAATCAACTCGAGTAATTCGCCAGAACTTTGTCAACTGAGGGTCGTCTTTGAATGAGTAACAGTTAGTTTGTTTGTAATTATTGTCATTGCGTGAGTAGAGATCACTGGCAACTCAGGGATATATATAGACAAGACGAGCCAGGCAGAGCGTTCTCTGACGCTGCTCCCATATTTCTCCAGGTATGTTTTTGCAAAGCCATTCAGTTAATTCAGTCAATTGTAGTGAATATCAGTGTTCACCAGTGTTCATGAATTAACAGTTGAATTGTCATTCACCCAGTGTAGAAGTAATATAACGTAAATACGTCTGTCGTCTAGACAAGAGAGTTTGTTTGTGTTGTCATGTTTCCCCACGCCCCTGATGCTGCTTCCCCTTTGTCTCCAGATCCCATTGTGATTCTTGCAACCATTCAACAACGGCCTCTGATGTAGTAAATAACCAGCCGGGATCATATACGAAATGATGGCACAGATGGGGCCTGATTAATGTGCCCCACGGCTTCGTTGAGCCAGACCCTAGACTCGCCATGTGTCTGGCTACCTCACAATAACAACAGGCGCGAGCCCCAGTGCTCTACCCTGGGTTACTCCTTAAAAGTATATGTCCACAGAGAGTGTTGTAACATGTATGTTTGGGATAATTAGTTGGAAATAATTATCCCATGTTGGGTAGTGGACCCCTGTATATGCTAGTATCATTATTAACGTATATGTTGTGTAAAGTAATCTACAATGAGTGCCATGTAATGTAACACCAGTAATGTTGTGAGTAAGAGTAAAGAAGAAGGGACTGAGTTTCCACTAAGCCCAGGAGTTGAGCCTGGTAGTTATATGTTTAATACAATATCTTTCCCCATTGATTGCATATTAATAAACTTGTTTTTAGAGTACTTTAGGTGTATTCCTTTCTCCCACAGTATTTTACCTTTATTTCCATCCAAGTGACTTGATACCAGAATTACCATACTCACGCGCCTTGACCCTCAACCATGCTACCAAAAGAATGTCCATGCTACCAAAAGAATAGGTGACGGAACTGAGTAAGAGTAAGACTAAGAGAAGTAAGTAAGATGAGGGTGGTGTAGACGCAAGAGGGAACCCGCGTCCTCACATTGGAGGCAGGCCTAGACCCGCCCCCTCACATTGGTGGCAGCTTGCTTGTTGTTACCCGCCCCCTCACACAACACTACAGTACAAACCTTTACTACAGCACCAATACAGTAATACATGCTCACCACAACACGAGTACTACATATTCACTACAACACTACAGTACAAACCATTACTACAGCACCAGTACAGTACTACATGTTCACTACAACACTAGTACTACATGGTCACTACAACACTACAGTACAAACCATTACTACAGCACCAGAACAGTATACATGTTCACTACAACACTAGAACTACATATTCACTACAATACTACAGTAAAAACCTTTACTACAGCACCAGTACAGTAGTATACATGTTCACTACAACACTAGTACTACATGGTCACTACTACACTACAGTAAAAACCTTTACTACAGCACCAGTACAGTGGTGTACATGTTCACTACAACACTAGTACTACATGGTCACTACAACACTACAGTACAAACCATTACTACAGCACCAGAACAGTATACATGTTCACTACAACACTAGAACTACATATTCACTACAATACTACAGTAAAAACCTTTACTACAGCACCAGTACAGTAGTACATGGTCACTACAACACTAGTACTAAATGTTCACTAGAACACTACAGTAAAAACCTTTACTACAGCACCAGTACAGTGGTATACATGTTCACTACAACACTAGTACTACATGGTCACTACAACACTAATACTAAATGTTCACTAGAACACTACAGTAAAAACCTTTACTACAGCATCAGTACAGTGGTATACATGTTCACTACAACACTAGTACTACATGGTCACGACTACACTACAGTACAAACCTTTACAACAGCACCAGTACAGTAGCACATGGTCACAACAACACTAGTACTAAATGTTCACTAAAACACTACAGTAAAAACCTTTACTACAGCACCAGTACAGTATACATGTTCACTACAACACTAGTACTGCATGCTCACTACAACACTTGTACTACATGGTCACTACAACACTAGTACTACATGTTCACTACAACACTAATACTACATGGTCTTTACAGCACAAGAACCACATCCTCACTACATCGCTAGAACTATATGCTCACTACAACACTAGAACTATATATTCACTACAACTCTAGAATTACATGTTCACTACAACACTAGAACTACATGCTCACCACAACACGAGTACTACATGTTCACTACAACACTAGTACTAAGGTAGTCACTACAACACTAGTACTACATGTTCACTACAACACTAGTACTAAGGTGGTCACTACAACACTAGTACTGCATGTTCACTACAACACTAGTACTACATGTTCACTACAACACTAGTACTACATGGTCACCACAAAGCGAGAGTACAAACCATTACTACAGCACCAGTACAGTACTACATGTTCACTACAACACTAGTACTACATGGTCACTACTACACTACAGTACAAACCTTTACTACAGCAATAGTACAATATGCATGTTTACTACAACACTAGTACTACATGGTCACCACAACACTAGTACTACATGGTCTTTACAGCACAAGAACCACATCCTCACTACATCACTAGAACTATATGCTCACTACAACACTAGTACTATATATTCACTACAACTCTAGAATTACATGTTCACTACAACACTAGAACTACATGCTCACCACAACACGAGTACTACATGTTCACTACAACACTAGTACTAAGGTGGTCACTACAACACTAGTACTACATGTTCACTACAACACTAGTACTAAGGTGGTCACTACAACACTAGTACTACATGTTCACTACAACACTAGTACTACATGTTCACTACAACATTAGTACTACATGGTCACCACAAAGCGAGAGTACAAACCATTACTACAGCACCAGTACAGTACTACATGTTCACTACAACACTAGTACTACATGGTCACTACTACACTACAGTACAAACCTTTACTACAGCAATAGTACAATATACATGTTTACTACAACACTAGTACTACATGGTCACCACAACACTAGTACTACATGGTCTTTACAGCACAAGAACCACATCCTCACTACATCACTAGAACTATATGCTCACTACAACACTAGTACTATATATTCACTACAACTCTAGAATTACATGTTCACTACAACACTAGAACTACATGCTCACCACAACACGAGTACTACATGTTCACTACAACACTAGTACTAAGGTGGTCACTACAACACTAGTACTACATGTTCACTACAACACTAGTACTAAGGTGGTCACTACAACACTAGTACTACATGTTCACTACAACACTAGTACTACATGTTCACTACAACACTAGTACTACATGGTCACCACAAAGCGAGAGTACAAACCATTACTACAGCACCAGTACAGTACTACATGTTCACTACAACACTAGTACTACATGGTCACTACTACACTACAGTACAAACCTTTACTACAGCAATAGTACAATATACATGTTTACTACAACACTAGTACTACATGGTCACCACAACACTAGTACTACATGATCACTGCAACACTACAGTAAAAACCTTTACTACAGCACCAGTACAGTATACAGTACATGTTCACTACATCACTAGTACTACAGGGTCACCACAACACTAGTGCTACATGTTCTCAACAACACTACAGTACAAACCTTTACTACAGCACCAGTACAGTACTACATGGACACTACAACACTACAGTGCAAACCTTTACTACAGCACCAGTACAGTACTACGTGGTCACTACAACACTACAGTATAAACCTTTACTACAGCACCAATACAGTACAACATGTTCACTATTACACCAATACTATTTCTTCCTTCTATAATGAGTTACACCATTTGACGTCAACATTCCAACCTGTTTATGTTTTAGTTGCCGGATCTCAGAGTTAAAGGTGTGTGCAAGTCAACACGCTAATAACGTAACACTTGTTCCCGAAGTGAAAATATGTGTTCTCCAAACTCAAAAATGTGTTATCCCATAATTATCTCTAATAAGGAGCTTTATGAAAAAGCCCAACAAAGTACAATTCGAGAGGAACTCGGGAGGGGAGAAAATGGGATTGTAGAACTAATTGAAGTAGACGATCGACTTGTTTGTTTGAAAAGGGCCAAGGATGGAGTTACACCTTTGTTTCACGAGCAAAACATCCTTATTGGGTTAAACGGTGCTGGCGGCGCCCCGCTGGTTCTCTATCAATGTAAGGATTACCCGGCATACGTAATGACGTTTACACGGGGTGTAGACATGGTAGAGTTTGTCCAACATTGTACACCAGACGAGTTTGTCAGATGTCTTATCGCTCTCTTTAAAAGTCTGGATGAAATTCACCGATCTGGTTATATTCATGGCGATATAAAGCCCGACAACATGTTTGTGGAGGAAAATGAAAATGGGGACATCGAGGTCCATGTGATTGATTTTGGGCTTTCCCTAAAAATTGGGACTCCTCAATTCAAGCATGCAGCCCTTAATTAGTTCTATGCACCAGAGCTCTACCACTCTGGCGGCACAGCTGAAGCGTACACAGA
>NW_024739054.1:0-14577 GCF_018991925.1 Homarus americanus | reverse complement strand
ACACCAGTTTTACCCACATTATCACCAGACTATCGGCATACCTGGTCGGTGGACACCTGCCTCCTCCTCCTCCTCCTCACCTTGCTAATATGCTAATATGCTAATATGCTAATATGCTAATATGCTCTGGTATGTTCCAGTCTATTTAAGATATGCTCCCATCTATCTTAAAGAGCTTATGCTAGGTTGGTCTGATATGCTCCTCAAAGACTATGCTGATATACTCTTGTCATCTGATATGCCATTATGTTCATATCACTCTAAAGGATATACTAATATGTTCTGATATGTTGGTATGGTTCTGTCTCTCAGAGGGTGTGCTGATGTACTATAAGAGCATATGGGGTATGCTGATATACTTGGTTATGTAGCTAGGCTCATATCTCTCTTACAGGGTATGCTAATATACCCTGATATGCTTGCATCTATCTCTGAGCGTATACTGGTTGACTGTAATGACATAAGAGATATGTTGGTATGCTTCTAAGGGAATATGTTAACATACTCTAATAATAATTTGAAATGAGGTTAGCTATACCTTAGATTCAGGGGATATACTGATATGATATGAATTAACCTAGAAGTATACTGATATGTTCTCAAGGCATTCAGGGGATCTGTTAGTATGCTTCGACATACTTTCGGAACAAGGTAAACTGGACCTTCAGAAGATAGGGTGATATGCTGACATATTCTGATGGATCTAAGAGAGAGTGGAAGACTATGAGAGCTAGTTAATATATTCAGGTATGTTGATATCCCTTCATGGCACTTGGGATATATGGTAATATACTCCGATGTGTCTCTTTGGATATACTGATATGCCACTAATGGGTCCCCAGAAAGCAGGAGACAAGTTGATCTGCTTCGAGGACACTAATCTGTATAATGATTTTTTCCCTGACTGTTAAGAAGCATACTGGTATATTTCAAATGTTGCTTAGTATTATAGTATACTTTGGGCTGTTCTGAACATATTTCACAGCTGATTTTCAGAAATATATGCTGCTGTCACTGGCTTGTTTATTCCGGAGACATTGATTATACTTTGAGTATGTTGATATGCTTTGTTACCAGTCAAGGAATATGCTGATATGTTCTGACACTTCTCAGTGATTACCCTGATATACTTAGATACCTGAAAGTATTTATTGGAGTATAGTGTCCTATACTCTGATGTCATTCTAGTGATATGCTGATGAGCTGACATACCGCTTTATGTAACTGTGATATATTGAATCATATACATCCATTCCTCACGCTTAATATATATGATATTCTAAACAATGCTGATATTATTTATGTTATACCCCGATTATATACTAACATACTACAGTGTCATTTATAGTGTATGATATTAAACATTCGGGGGTATACTTTGAGGTTATTTAGAGAATATGATGGCAAACGGTGATATACTCTGATGCCATATTTGGTATACACAGATATATTGATATAATTTATATAATATACCGATAGATATAACTAAATATCTGTGAAGTAAATCCTGTACTTTTTGATATACCATTCAGGGTGAAGGTATGCTAATATACCACGATAGCACCCGTCTCTCAGCGCTAATATACCCTGATGGCACACTTAACATCCTGGCGCCGGTCGTGGGGTATACTGATATGCTAAAGTCTTCTTCATCTTCTAATATCTCGACTTCAGCTTCGTAAACTGTGATTACTTAAACGTATTTAACGCTCGTTTACGTAACTTTTTGTAGAATAAATGAATGTATATCCGGGGTTCTTCTGTTTCTTTGTCCATCTGATGTTTGCGTCCATGTTGAGGAGAACCACTTAGCAGGGCTCGTATTTTCCCATAATGTGTTACCTCAAGTTCCATAATTTGCACTTAGTGAAGCCACGATATCCCGCGTTATGTTGCCCGTCTTACTTCCTTCTGGGTTATGTGTCTTAAGTTGGTGAAAAAATTAAATTAAGGCTGAATTATTGTTAAATGTTAAGGTATTATAGTACTTGTCTGTCGTGTTGTTAATATAACATAGTTTCACCAGCAGTATGTACTCAAGAGTTTATTAACATCGTTGACGAGTCAGAGCCGCAACACTGAACCAATCTATATGAACATTAACACAAAAAATAAATTGTTACATTACATCGACTATCAAGACATAACTTATAATACAAATTAATAAATAATTGTACCAGGCAGATAAAAATATTAGTTACAAAAAATTATGAAAATAGTCTTAATGTTCACGCCAGAACTTACCCCATAACAAAAGCCATACAACATTTTCCCAGTTAAGACTTCGTTAAATACAATCTCAAACTCCTTCTCAGAAACTGTGTGTTGGTGGTGTGCCATGTGTGGTGTGTGTGTGTGTGTGTGTGTGTGTGTGACAGCACCTTTGATTTATACAAATATTCACCCAAATGAATAACACCAAGTAATTCACCATGTTATTCACGACTCTTAGATCACTTGGCTTGCGTCTCTCAAAAGGTCGAGCCAGGGTCAGCTGATTCAGTAAACACCGCTCACATTAATAGGGACCTGCCACACTTTGCCATAAACAGATAAATTGTACCGGGAATTTTCTCCCCACACACTCATCATTGTCACTTTATGTAACTTGCTGACAAAACCCATGACCCTTCAGGCCTTTTACGCCCTTAATGCATGAGTCATAAAGGCAAGCATGAACTCCGCATGCTTCCCAGTTGGGCACTGTAAACGCTTCTGCGCTTCACCTTGCACAGGATGTAAGGGGGTGCCTAATAAACTAGCCCCCTCGTGGGCAATCTGTAATCACTACCACTGTCTCGTGGCCCAGAGTAGTAGTTGGAAATATCACTAGACAGGGAAATTCACACTTAACACAAGTGTTATCTCAAGGTCATATTCACAACACTTCCCTGGACAGAATTCATAATTTATTTTCTCATATTACATCTGTGTGTATACCTGCTACTAGATAAACAGAAAATGCCAAGAAGTGTTTACATCAAGCGCTGCCACTTAAGCGTTCCAAGAACTAAATTAAAACAATTAGTGTGTGTGTGTGCATGGTGTGAGTGTGCATGGTGTGTGTGTGTGCATGGTGTGAGTGTGCATGGTGTGTGTGTGTGTGAGTGTGCATGGTGTGTGTGTGTGCATTGTGTGTGTGTGTGTGTGTGTATATGGTGTGTGTTTGTTTGTTTGTATGGTGTGTGCATGGTGTGTGTGTGTGTGTTTGTGTATGTGTGTATGGTGTGTGTATGTGTATGGTGTGTGTATGTATGGTGTGTGTGATCGTGTGTGTGTGTGTATGTGTGTGTATGGTTTGTGCATGTACGGTGTGTGTATGGGTGTGTGTGATTGTGCATGGTGAGTGTGTGACTGTGTATGGGGTGAGTGTGTGTGTGTGTGTGTGTTTCCATTGCCATGAGGATATCATACAATTCTTAAAGCACTGGTCACATGGGCGCATTTTTTTTAGCAATTTCTTGCCGGAAAGTTATTTCGAGCAATTTTCGAGAAATTCGAGCAAGTTTTTGAAGCATTTTTATTGATAATCGTGATAGTCAATTTCTTGACTATTTCGAGCAAGATTATCGGTTCAAAACCCGGTTAATACCATATTTAATGACACGAAGCTTATTTATCGAGTATTTACCTTGGCTATATATAACATAGATCAATAACATTATGTATAAAATGCACAAACAGTTTTTTACGACACACTGAGTTTATTATTTGGGTGGTGTTTTGGCGTGTTTGTTTACAAAACACAAGCCCATACAGCCGGTCATTCTCCACACACTAACAACCCTCCCTACTGTAACTACGATAGTTGAACCAGTCTATATTAAACACTCGCTCCTCCTCCTCGCCAGCCACTTACGAGTCCCCAATAGTTTTTCTTCGCTTTCTCTCATTTCTTTTTAATAATAACAATAATACCAAGGATAGCTGCTGCGTCGTCTGCATTGTTGTTGTGATGTTCCGTCTCCCTTCTACTCGCACAGTGGCGTTAACTTTTTTTTCTTGCTGTAGTAACTGAACCAAGAGCCACTCGTGTGACCACATTTGGAAGAAATTACTCGTAATTTCTTGTTCCAAATTAATTGCTCATCAAAGGGATCGTGTGACCGTAACTTAAGTCACCCTTTAAGAAAAACTGTAAATACTGATTCACAAAACTTAAGGATAATTTCTGACTTGGAACCATCGGTGTAATGCAGAAAACAGTTATTGTATTCTAAAACCTACCCAAGAAATCTTTTACCCACTTACGATATAATTCTTTTCTATTCCATCAATAGATGTTATTTTACTTTTTTATACGTATTTTTATTTTAGTAATTTATAACTATTTTCTTTATATACTTCATTACCTTTTAGTGTAATGAAGAGAATGAATTACAGAAGGTTTTTATAATTATATTGCGAACAATATGTTTCCTCGCAATAAATAAACAATGACGATGATCTTGTTTACAATATGGAGCTTGATGTCTTACTCCATGTTCGTTTATTACATTTTCTGCCATACCCGACTGTTCTTTTCTTTCTTGTGGTGAAGGTTTTTGACAATTGATATATATATATAAAGTTGAGTTAAGAATAATGACTCTGATATTATAGCCATTAGGTCCTGAATAATAAGTGGTGTCTAAGTGAACAAATGTATGATGTCTTCAATTACCAGCGTAGTGTTGGGTAACAGTGGGGGTAGAAGCGAAGGGTAGGAGTGAAGGGTGGGAGTAAGGCGTGGGAGTAAGGGGTGGGAGTAAGGGGTGGGAGTAAGGGGTGGGAGTAAGGCGTGGGAGTAAGGGTGGGAGTAAGGGGTGGGAGTAAGGGGTAGGAGTAAGGGGTGGGAGTAAGGGGTGGGAGTAAGGGATGGGAGTAATGGGTGGGAGTAAGGGGTGGGAGTAAGGGAGTGCAAGGGTGGGAGTGGGGTGGGAGTAATATGGGAGTATAAGGGAGAAGGTGGGAGTAAGGGTGGGAGAAGGGAGTATGGGTGGGAGGGTGGTGGGAGTATAAGAGAGTAAGGGTAGATAAGGGTGGGAGTAAGGGTGAGTATGTAGGGAGTAAGGGTGGGAGTAAGGCATGAGTATATGGGAGTAAGGGCAGGAGTTAGGGGGTGGAGAAAGGTGGGGAGTGGGGGTGGGAGTATGGTGGAGTATATGGGAGTAAGGAGGAGTATATGTGAGGGCAGGAGTGGGAGTAAGGTGAGTAAGGTAGGAGTAAGGGTGGGAGTAAGGTGGGAGTAAGGTGGGAGTAAGGCGTGGCTAAGGGAGGATTAAGGGGTGGGAGTAAGGGGTAGGAGTAAGGGGTGGGAGTAAGGGGTGGCAGTAAGGGGTGGCAGTAAGGGGTAGGAGTAAGGGGTGGGAGCAAGGGGTACGAGTAAGAGGGTGGAAGCAGGGGGTGGAAGCAAGGGGTGGGAGTAAGGGGTATGAGTAAGTGGTAGGAGTAAGTGGTAGGAGTAAGGGGTAGAAGTAAGGGGTAGAAGTAAGGGGTAGGAGTAAGGGGTAGAAGTAAGGGGTAGAAGGAAGGGGTGGGAGCAAGGGGTGGGAATAAGGGGTGGGAATAAGGGGTGGGATTAAGGGGTGGGAGTAAGGGGTAGGAGTAAGGGGTAGGAGTGACGAGTAAGAATGTGGGACAAGAGGGAGGGGTAGCAGTGGGGGGTAGGGTTAGGTTACAAACTTCTATTTACTTCATCATCTGTATCCTGCTGGTGATGTTCTCTCTTTAAACAATTTTAAAATAAATAAATAAATGGTCAGGTGTAAATGGTAAGAATTTAACAGAGTAATACTGAGGTATTACAAGAAAGAACTAAAAACTGTCCACTGTGTGTATCAACATTTTATAAAAGTATTTGTGAAGCTGTAAAATACTTAGATATAAACTTTTAATTCAACTCTGTAATAAAAATAATTGCAATAATGAATCTAAACAAGAAATGAACTGGGTGAAAAAAATCTACAAAATACTAAAAATATAAAAAAAGAAGAATTACAGTAAAACCTGAATCATTGTAATAAACATTATTAAACTTTTCGTTGTTATGACCTAAAACAAACAAGGAAGACTCGTCTAGATTTTCGCTCTGTGAATTAACTCCTTGGATCGCTTTTGGGCAACAGGGGAGTTACTCCGACTTATTCCGTGAAAATATTCCCAACCGTCCATAGAATCCGTTACAGTTTCCTTTATAGTAAGTGACTCACAAATGATTAATATTCCCATTCACCAATACTTTATTATATCAGAGAACAGTGCAGAGATAAGCTGGCCAATGAGCGATGGTCAAAGATAATACAGATTTAATACTGGATTGATAAGTACAGCTATAGTGATTTGTTTCATGTTACAGTAATAATAAACTTTATCAAATGTTATAACTACCAAAGTGTTATTTTCGTGATCGATACCCTGCTGCCAGGATTATAACATCGTTTAAAAGTTCAGTAAAAATATCATGCAGATTAAAACCTAACCTAGTGTATCGTAACCTAACTTAGCCTTTCCTAAGCTAACTTAGACTATCCTAAACTAGCCTAACCTATCCTAATCACACCAAACCTAACCTATCCTAAATTTATATATCATCAACAGATTTACAGATATGTTGGAGAAATAATTATCAAAAGTTTGTTGTCTCTGCAAATGTATTTTTAAAAAAAGAAAATGAAATTAAAACTTTCTAGAGAACTCAATTGTGTCATGAGCGTTGCGGCTTGGTTAGGTTAGGTAACATTAGGTTAGGTTAGATAAGGTAAGGTAAGATTAGGTAAGGTGAGGTAGTGTTAGGGTTAAATACATTTTACTAATTTTGCAACAAAATAATCACTACTGAAGGTATCGGATAAAAAACCTCTGAATATAATTCTTTTTCTGAGAAAAAAATTTCTTTACCACTTATTTTTTGCCCCACTTTTTTTATTAAGTTTGATGAACTTAGATTAGGGTAGGTATTATTTAACTCTGAGTCATGGGTACTTATTGGATACTTGGCAGAATAACTTGTTATAACTTGGTCCTAACAAAGGCGGAGTCTAAGCAAAAATGTTCACTTGACCTCATATTTGGATTTCATTACTGAAGGATATTTACAGCTATACCACATTAATAAGGTCTATCTGCAAGTTTATTCAGTCATAAAAAAAAATATACCCTAAATGTGGACAATTAAAATCTTCTATTTTGGTACAAATTATTTGAAAAGTTGTAAGAAGACAAAAGCTGCATCTCTTCCATAAAGCGAGAAATAGAACAGCCAAGCCTCTTCTTGTCGTAAAAAAAAACTAATATTGTATTTTAGTATGTTGATGTACAAAACATTTTCTTCATTATTCTATGATAAAACAAGTCTAACAAGCATTATTAAAACATATATTATTAATTTTTTTTCATGCAATCCGGAAATAGCGACTACTATATCCAGGTTGATCGTGTTGAGGTCCTGTAAGTTACAGGCTAGATTACGAGCTCACTTACGGAGTTCCATGCCAAATATTTGTTTTGAGAATCCCGATCGGAGACTGTAAGTCCAGTTACTTGGTAAACAAGTAGATACAGTGAAATAAACTGCTGTACCTAAATATTATGTAACTCAAAATATATTCCCAAAACAGCACGTTTACAGATGAAAATAAAAAAAGCATAAATAATACAAACAAAATCAATTAATATGTTTTTTATTACAGTATTTTTAAATATCAGAAGCGTAGGTTCAGCGCTTCTTTTGTGTCTTTTTTCCGGTGAAGATGTAGTCTCCCCATGGCAGGTACTGGTCCTTTTGTACATGGCAGAAAGTGGTAGTTTCCTTCTTCTTCTTGTTGTTTTGGGTCTTGTTGTTTTGGGTCTTAGTGTGTTTTGTGGTCTGCAGTTTGTTAGATCGGGGGCCCTTCTCCTTCATCTGGCAAGGCTTCACCTCCACCTTATTCACCTTCGATACAGTGCGTCGGAACACCATTGTGATGTATTGACACTAACAGCTCTCTCACTGAGGTCAAATCAAAATTTGACCATACAGAAAGAATTACGGTTTAATAAGGTTGGAATTTAAAGAAATTGACAACAAAATAAAGCTCTGTTTATCACTATAGTAAAGAGGGATGGTGTTTGTAAAGATGATGGATGGTGTTTGTAAAGATGATGGATGGTGTTATAATATGTAGTGATGATGGATGGTGTTATATGTAGTGATGAAGGATGGCGTTATATTGTAGTAATGATGGATGGTGTTATATGTAGTGATGATAAGAGGGTAATATATGTAGTGATGATGGATGGTGTTATATATATATATTGATGATGCATGATGTTATATGTAGTGATGATGGTTGGTGTTACATGTAGTGATGCTGGATGGTGTTATATGTAGTGATGATGGATAGAGTTATATGTAGTGATGATGGATGATGTTATATGTAGTGATGATGGGTGGTGTTATATGTAGTGATGTTGGATGGTGTTATATGTAGTGATGATGGATGATATTATATGTAGTGATGATAGGATGGTTCTATATGTAGTGATGATGGATGGTGTTATATGTAGTGATGATGGATGATGTTATATGTAGTGATGATAGGTTGGTTTTATATGTAGTGATGATGGATGGTGTTATATGTAGTGATGATGGATGGAGTTATATGAGGTGATGATGGATGATGTTATATGTAGTGATGATGGTTGGTGTTATATGTAATGATGTCGGATGGTGTTATATGTCGTGATGGATGGTTCTATATGTAGTGATGGTGGATGGTGTTATATGTAGTGATGATGGATCGTGTTATATGTAGTGATGATGGATAGTATTATATGTAGTGATGATGATGGATGGTGTTATAAGTAGTGATGATGGATGTTATATGTAGTGATGAAGGATGGTGTTAGTGAAGATTGTGAAGTGAGATGTAGTGAAGATTGTGAAGTCAGATGTAGTGAAGATTGTGAAGTCAGATGTGGTGAAGATTGTGAAGTGAGATGTAGTGAAGATTGTGAAGTGAGATGTAGTGAAGATTGTGAAGTGAGATGTAATGAAGCTGGTGAAGTGAGATGTAGTGAAGATTGTGAAGTGAGATGTAGTGAAGATTGTGAAGTGAGATGTAGTGAAGATTGTGAAGTGAGATGTAATGAAGATTGTGAAGTGAGATGTAGTGAAGATTGTGAAGTGAGATGTAGTGAAGATTGCGAAGTGAGATGTAGTGAAGATTGTGAAGTGAGATGTAGTGAAGATTGTGAAGTGAGATGTGGTGAAGATTGTGAAGTGAGATGTAGTGAAGATTGTGAAGTGAGATGTTGTGAAGATTGTGAAGTGAGATGTAGTGAAGATTGAGAAGTGAGATGTGGTGAAGATTGTGAAGTGAGATGTAGTGAAGATTGTGAAGTGAGATGTAATGAAGATTGTGAAGTGAGATGTAGTGAAGATTGTGTAGTGAGATGTAGTGAAGATTGTGTAGTGAGATGTAGTGAAGATTGTGAAGTGAGAGGTAGTGAAGATTGTGAAGTGAGATGTAGTGAAGATTGTGAAGTGAGATGTAGTGAAGATTGTGAAGTGAGATGTAGTGAAGATTGTGAAGTGAGATGTAGTGAAGATTGTGAAGTGAGATGTAGTAAAGATTGTGAAGTGAGATATGGTGAAGATTGTGAAGTGAGATGTAGTGAAAGATTGTGAAGTGAGATGTAGTGAAGATTGTGAAGTGAGATGTATTGAAGATTATGAAGTGAGATGTAGTGAAGATTGTGAAGTGAGATGTAGTGAAGTTTGTGAAGTGGGATGTAGTGAAGATTGTGAAGTGAGATGTAGTGAAGATTGTGAAGTGGGATGTAGTGAAGATTGTGAAGTGGGATGTAGTGAAGATTGTGAAGTGAGATGTAGTGAAGATTGTGAAGTGAGATGTAATGAAGATTGTGAAGTGAGATGTAGTGAAGATTGTGAAGTGAGATGTAGTGAAGATTGTGAAGTGAGATGTAGTGAAGATTGTGAAGTGAGATGTAGTGAAGATTGTGAATTGAGAAGTAGTGAAGATTGTGAAGTGGGATGTAGTGAAGATTGTGAAGTGAGATGTAGTGAAGATTGTGAAGTGAGATGTAGTGAAGATTGTGAAGTGAGATGTAGTGAAGATTGTGAAGTGAGATGTAGTGAAGATTGTGAAGTGAGATGTAGTGAAGATTGTGAAGTGAGATGTAGTGAAGATTGTGAAGTGAGATGTGGTAAAGATTGTGAAGTGAGATGTGGTGAAGATTGTGAAGTGAGATTTGGTGAAGATTGTGAAGTATGATGTGGTGAAGATTGTGAAGTGAGATATGGTGAAGATTGTGAAGTGAGATGTAGTGAAGATGTGAAGTGAGATGTAGTGAAGATTGTGAAGTGAGATGTAGTGAAGGTTGTGAAGTGAGATGTAGTGAAGATTGTGTAGTGAGATGTAGTGAAGATTGTGAAGTGAGATGTAGTGAAGATTGTGAAGTGAGATGTAGTGAAGATTGTGAAGTGAGATGTAGTGAAGATTGTGAAGTGAAATGTAGTGAAGATTGTGAGGTGAGATGTAGTAAATATTGTGAGGTGAACATAAGAACATAAGAACATAAGAAAGTGGGATACTGCAGGAGGCCGACTGGCCCATACAGGGCAGATCCCTTTCACACCCATCCCAGCACTTCCATGTGCCTATCCAACTTCGTCTTGAAGCTCCCTAGCGTCCCCGATCCTACTATAGCACTCGGTAGCCTATTCCACATATCCACAACTCTATTAC
The DNA here is from genome assembly GCF_018991925.1 of Homarus americanus. Lineage (NCBI taxonomy): Eukaryota > Metazoa > Arthropoda > Malacostraca > Decapoda > Nephropidae > Homarus > Homarus americanus. The sequence continues at coordinate 3,847 of NW_024739054.1, read as the reverse complement.
CAAACCAGTGCTTGCCTATCTCCTTTCTGAATCGGAATTTATCTAATTTAAAGCCATTTGTTCTAGTTATTTCTGTTATTACTGAGCTTCAGAACACTTCCATTTTACCCTTGTTAACCGACTCTACCACTTCTTGTACACCCTCTATCATATCTCCCCCAACTCTACGCCTCTAATGAATGTAAAGCCAAGCTTTTCAGTCTTTTCTTCATATGGAAGGCTTCTAATATGATCATTTTTGTCATTCTTCTTTAAAAATTTCTCCCAAAGCTAACCTATGTCCATTCTATAATAAGGACACTTGTGAACTGAACCGCATAATCCATGTGTGGCCTCACTAATGCTAGGTAAAGTTTCAAGATAACGTCAGCAGTTCTGTTACTCACAGACCTAGATATGAACCCAAGAATCCTGTTTGCCTTGTTGCGAACGCTAATACATTGTTTTCTAGGTTTCAAGTCGTTGCTAACAAATACACCTTGATTTTTTTCACAAACTGAGTTTTCTATTTCCGTGTTACCTAGTTTATACTTAACGCTTGTATTCGTCTTCCCTATCTGTAGTACCTTGCATTTATCACTATTAAAATTCATTTGCCAGTCTACTGACCACTCATGTAAGGTATCTAGATCTCTTTGAAGGTGTTCAAAGTCACTGTCTGAATTTATCACTCTCCCCATTTTGGTATCATCTGCAAATTTACTAATCCTACTAGTTATGCCTAAATCAAGATCATTAATGAATATAACAAACAGCAGAGGGCCTAATACAGATCCCTGGGGAACTCAGCTTTTGACCGCACCCCAGTCTGACTTAAATCCATTTATGCTGACTCTTTGTTTCCTACCAGTTAACCATGACCTAATCCATTTTAATAATGATCCACCTATTCCATGTGCTTCTACCTTCCTTATCAATCTCTCATGAGGGACTCTATCGAATGCTTTACTGAAATCTAAGTAAATTATATCATATGACTTATCATTATCTACTGCTCAAATAACACTTCTGAGAAAGCATAAATTTGTGAGACAAGAACGCCCCTGGTGAATCCCATGAGAAGAATGAATTGGGTTGAATGTTTCTAAGGTGGCTTCTGATTTTGTAGCAAATAATTGACTCCTAGCAACTTGCTCAAGATTGACGGGAGACTAATGGGACGGTAATTTGATGCTATTGATTTATCACCCTTTTTGAAAATCGGAACTACATTTGCAAGTTTTAAGCTTCTGGCACTCAGTCCGATTCTAATGTGACTTATTAAATAAAACTGCTAATGGATTACTCAACTCATCTCTACATTCTTTTTTAATATTCTAGCATATACCCTGCCTGGACCAGGCGACGGCGATTTCAGCTTGTTAATTACTTGCTAATATCGTTACTAGTAATATTGATATTCATCAACATATTTTCTATACTGTCGTTATATACCTTATGAACTTCTGGAAACTGTGCTAGGTTTTCATTTGTGAATACGGAGCGAAAATGACTATTTAACGCACTACACATTTCTAACTCATCATCAGTCATTTCTCCTGTCGTAGTTTTAAGGGGACCTATTGTATCTCTAACCTTTGATTTATACAGTTGATAAAAAGCTTTGGGGGTATATTTCGATTCGTTTGCTACCTTGATTTCATAATTTCTCTTTGCTTTCCTAATTTCTGTTTATACCTGTCTTGTTAGGTTCTGATAGTAACCAAGTAAGTGATTTTCGCCTTTCTTAACTTCTCTATATACTCCTTTCTTTTTCCCTAGAAGATCTAAGAGTCTATTATTCATCCATTTTGGTTGGTTCCGTATCGATCTGAATTTTCTTTTAGGGATGTGTTTATTTTGGGCATTATTGATTGTCGCAATAAATTGTTCATAAGTAGCTGCTAAATTAAATTCGGGGTTATCCCGTCCTAAGTTGACAGTTTCCGGAGGTGTGTGGGGGATTAATCTTTTGACCATAGGGTCATCCCTTAGGTCTCTCCTTATGCTACCGTAATTAGCATTCCTAAAATCCGGGATCAAGGCCGAATTTTCCTTCTTCCTGCCATCCCATATTATGTTAAAATATATGGCTTTATGATCACTGTTTCCTAGTTCGTCTCCAATCCCAACATCTTTTACTAGATTTTCATTATTACTGAGAACTAAATCGAGGATATTATTTCCTCTAGTGGGCAAGTTTATAAATTTATATATAAAACTATCCTGTACTACTTCTATAAAATCTTCAGATTCATTATCGCCAAGTTGATTTTTCCAATCTATGCCTGAAAAGTTGAAATCGCCTAGAATACATACATTGTTTCTATCAGATGCCTTCTTTATTTCCTCCCATAGCAATTTACCATCGTTCCTACTCAAATTAGGTAGTCTATATATAACACCAATGACTACGGATTCACTGCCCTCACCAATCTCTACCCAAATACTTTCATTGTCGCTATTTGTTTTAATGTTTGATTTATTGCAGCCTTTTAATGACACCCTGATATACACTGCTACACCGCCACCTCTCTTTCCTACTCTGTCAAATTTAAATAGGTTATATCCTGGAATATGAAATTCTGCTAAAAAATGCTTGCTGTTTGAATTTATCCATGTTTCCGTTATTGCAATTATATCTATGTTCTCTTTACTAACAATGGCCCTGAGCTGGTCCATTTTGTTACACAGGCTTCTACTATTAGTATAATAAACACTCAATCTATTTCTTCCGTTTCTATCTGTTTTACATTTATTACTTTGATGTTTGTTATTATGACTAACTATATTTTCAGCATTATCTACTTCTGTTTCACTACTTCCCAGGACCTGCTTGTTTTTTGACTCCCATTTTCCCCGACCCCTCTCTACTGGCTAAACCCCCCCTTCGGAGTGACAATTTCACGCTCCAGGGATGCAGACAACGTCTTTACCCCCTCACGAGACAAGTGTACTCCGTCGCGACAGTACAGGTAGTCGTTGCCATAAAATCGTTGCCCGTCATCAATGAATGCCCAACCATTGTTTGCACAATGTTTTTCCAGTCGGCAATTAATAGCAATTGCCCTGGACAGCCATTCACGACCAACCCCTCTTCTAGGCAAGACACCACATACCATCGGGACCCCTCCCCTATCTCTAATCTTCCCCAGCGCCTCCCTATACCTCTTGAAAAGTTCCTCACTCCTAACCTTACCTATGTCGTTTCCCCCCACACTAAGACACACTACTGGATTGGTACCCTCCCCTGACAAAACTCTGTCTAACCTCTCGGCTACATGCCCTATCCCAGCCCCAGGAAAACATACCCTAGTCCTACGTTTCCTATCTCTCGCACAAAAAGCCCGATCCATAAACCTCACCTGGCTGAAGATTGTGAAGCGAGATGCAGTGAAGATTGTGAAGCGAGATGTAGTGAAGATTGTGAAATAAGATTATAAAGTAAACTGTAGTAATTGAGGTTAAACGAACGCGGGTTATTCTGTAGTGTATCCGTGTCTTGTTAACGTGGAACCAACATGGCGGTGGTTCTCAATATAGATACGTTATTTTGCCGGGAATTTCTGTCAAAAAAAAATATGAATCAACCATATTTAGCCTAAATTAACCTAACGGCTTTATTATATATTCTAAGTTTTTTAAGTTGGATAGATCAGATCAGGTTAGGTTAAGTCAGGTTGGGTTAGGTTAGGTTAGTTTTGTTAATTTTGCCACTTAGAGGCTAGTTTATTATGCCCCCCATACTCATCCTGTCAGCTGCAGCACAGAGAGATTACAAAGTGGTGTTAGATGAGGTAGGTGGTTAAGTTAAGTTTCAATAGGTTAGGTTAGATTATGTCAGGTTGGGTTAAGTTAGGTTAGGTAG
>NW_024739053.1:0-24051 GCF_018991925.1 Homarus americanus | reverse complement strand
CCTGGGAATGTTAGATGTATGCCTTGGAGTGTCAGGGGTGTGCCTGGGAGTGTCAGCGGTGCCTGGGACTATCGGAGGTGTACCAGGAAGTGTCAGAGGTGTACCTGGAAGTGTCAGAGGTGTGCCTGGGGTGTCATTGGTGTGCCTGGGGAGTGTCAGAGGTGTACCAGGGTGTCAGTGGTGTGCCTGGGGAGTGTCATTGGTGGCCTGGGGACAGAGGTGTGCCTGGAGTGTCAGTGGTGTGCCTGGGTGTCCAGGGGTGTGCCTGGGGAATGTCTGAGGGTGTGCCAGGGATTGTCAGATGTGTGCCTCAGGTGTCAGGGGTGTGCCTGGGAGTGACGGTGTGCCTGGGGTGTCTGAGGTGTGCCTGGAGTGTCTGGGGTGTGCATGGTGTCAGAGGTGTGGCTCGGTGTGTCAGGGTGTACCTGGAGGTGTCAGGAGGTGTGCCTGGAGGTGTCAAGGTGTGCCTGGAAGTGTCAGAGGTGTGCCTGGGGTGTCTGGGGGGTGTGCCTGGGAGGTCAGAGGTGTGCCTGGAGGTGTCAGAGGTGTGCCTGGCAGTGTCAGCGGTGTGCCTGGGAATATCAGCGGTGTGCCAGGGGGTGTCAGAGGTATACCTGGGGGTATGAGGTGTGCCAGGGGTGTAAGTGTTGTACCAGGGATTGTCATGGTGTGACTGGGGTGTCAGGGGTGTGCCTGGGAGTGACAGCGGTGTGCCTGGGGGTGTCTGAGGTGTACCAGGGGTGTCTGAGGTGTGGCCTGGGGTGTCTGGGGTGTGCCTGGAAGTGTCTGGGGTGTGCCTGGGGAGCGTCATTGGTGTGCCTGGGAGTGTCAGAGGTGTGCCAGGGAGTGTCAGTGGTGTGCCTGGGGTGTCATTGGTGTACTGGGGAGTGTCAGAGGTGTGCCTGGGAGTGTCTGGGGTGTACCTGGGAGTGACAGCGGTGTGCCTGGGGAGTGTCTGGTGTGCCGGAAGTGTCTGGGTGTGCATGGGGTGTGGGGTGTGCCTAGGGTGTCAGCGGTGTGACTGGGAGTGTCAGCGGTGTGCCTACGAGTGTCATGGTGTACCTGAAAGTGTGTCAGGGGTGTGCCTTGGAGTGTCGGAGGTGTGCCTCCGGTGTGTCAGAGGTGTGCCAGGGAATGTCAGTGGAGTACCTGGGAGTGTCAGAGGTGTGCCAGGGGTGTCAGTGGGTGTGCCTGGGGTGTCATTGGTGTACCTGGAGTGTCAGGGGCATGCCTGGAAGTGTGTCAGAGATGCCAGTGTCAGGGTGTTGCTGGGGAGTGTCAGGGGTGTACCTGGAGTGTGACAGCGGTGATTGGGAGTCTCAGAGGTGTACCTGTTAGTGTCGAGATATGCATGGGAGTGTGCAAGTGTTCCTGAGGTGTCATTGGTGTACCTGGGAGTGTTTGAGATGTAACTGGGAGTGTCAAGGAGTACCAGGGAGTGTCAGAGGTGTGCCTGGAGTGTCAGAGGTGTACCTGGGAGTGTCAGGGGTGTACCTAGGAGTGTCGGAGGTGTACCTGGGAGTGTCAGAGGTGTACCTGGGAGTGTCATTGGTGTACCTGGGAGTGTCAGAGGTGTATCTGGGTTGTCAGGGGTGTAACTGGGAGTGACAGGTGTGCCTGGGGTGACAGCGGTGTGCCTGGGGGTGTCTGAGGTGTATGGGGTGTCTGAGGTATGCCTGGGAGAACCAGGGTGTGCCGGGAGTGTGGAGGTGTGCCTGGGGAATGTTAGATGTATACCTTGGAGTGTCAGAGGTGTGCCTGGGAGTGTCAGCGGTGTGACCTGGGAGTATCGGTGTGCCAGGAAGTGTCAGGGTGTGCCTGGAAGTGTCAGAGGTGTGCCCTGGGTGTCATTGGTGTGCCCTGGGTGTCAGAGGTGTACCAGGGAGTGTCAGTGGTGTGCCTGGGAGTGTCATTGGTGTGCCTGGGAGTGTCAGAGGTGTGCCTGGAAGTGTCAGTGGTGTACCTGGAAGTGTCCGAGGTGCCTGGGAATGTCTGAGGTGTACCTGGGATTGTCAGATGTGTTCCTCGGAGTGTGAGGTGTACCGGGGTGACAGTGTGCCTGGGGTGTCTGAGGTGTGCCTGATGGTGTCTGAGGTGTACATGGTGTCAGAGGTGTGTCGGTGTGTCAGAGGGTGTGCCTGGAAGTGTCAGAGGTGTACCTGGAAGTGTCAGAGGTGTGCCTGGGGTGTCTGAGGTGTGCCTGGGGAGGTCAGTGTACCTAGAAGTGTCAGAGGTGTACCTGGAGTGTCAGAGGTGTGCCACTAGTGTCTGGTGCATGGAGTGTCAGGGTGTATCTGGCAGTGTCAGCGGTGTACCTGGGAGTATCAGCGGTGTGCCAGGGGTGTCAGGTATACCTGAGAGTATGAGAGGTGTGCCAGGGAGTAGAGTGGTGTACCTGGGTTGTCATTGGTGTAACTGGGAGTGTCAGGGGTGTACCTGGGGTGACAGCGGTGTGCCTGGGGAGTGTCTGGGGTGTACCAGGGAGTGTCTGAGGTGTACCTGGGAGTGTCTGAGGTGTGCCTGGAAGTGTCTGGGGTGTGCCTGGGAGTGTCAGCGGTGGCCTGGGAGTGTCGGCGGTGTGCCTGCAGGTGTCGTTGGTGTGCCTGAAAGTGTCAGGGGTGTACCTGGGAGTGTCATTGGTGTACCTGGAGTGTCAGGGGTATGCCTGGAAGTGTCAGAGGTGTACCTGGGATTTTCAGAGGTGTGCCTGGGAGTGTCAGGGGTGTACCTGGGAGTGTCTGAGGTGTCCTGGGAGTGTTGAGGTGTGCCTGGGAGTGTGCAGAGGTACCAGGGTGTCAGAGGTGTACCTGGGGTGTCAGAGGTGCCTGCGAGTGTCAGGGGTGTACCTGGGAGTGTCTCAGGTGTGCCTGGGAGTGTCAGGGTGTACCTGGGTGTCATGGTGTGCCTGGGGTGTCAGAAGTGTACCAGGGAGTGTCAGTGGTGTACCTGGGGTGTCATTGGTGTGCCTGGGGTGTCAGAGGTGTGCCTGGGGTGTCTGAGGTGTACGTGGGGAGTGTCATTGGTGTACCTGGGAGTGTCAGGGTATACCTGGAAGTTGTCAGGTGTACCTGGGTTTTCAGAGGTGTACCTGGGGAGTGTCAGGGGTGTCCTGGGAGTGCAGGGGTGCCTGGGAGTGACAGCAGTGTGCCAGGGTGTCAGAGGTGTACCTGGGGTGTCAGAGGTGTGCCTGGGAGTGTCAGAAGTGTTCTGAGAGTGTCATTGGTGTGCCTGGGAGTGTTTGAGTGTGCCTGGGGTGTCAAAGGAGTACCAGGGAGTGTCAGAGGTGTACATGGGGTGTCAGAGGTGTACCTGGGAGTGTCAGGGGTGTACCTGGGAGTGTCGGAGATGTGCCTGGGGAGTGTCAGGAGGTGTGCCTGGGAGTGTCATTGGTGTGCCTGGGAGTGTTAGAGGTGTATACCAGGAGTGTCAGTGGTGTACCTGGGGTGTCAGAGGTGTACCAGGGAGTGTCAGTGGTGTGCCTGGGAGTGTCATTGGTGTACCTCAGGTGTCAGAGGTGTACTTGGAAGTGTCAGTGGTGTACCTGGAAGTGTCAGAGGTGTGACCTGGGATTGTCAGATGTGCCAGTGTCAGAGGTGTGCCTGGGGTGTGGGGTGTCAGGGGTGTGCCTGGGTGTGTCTGGGTGTGCCTGGGGTGTCTGGGGTGCACCTGGGGTGTCTGAGCTGTACATGGGTGTCTGAGGTGTGCCTGGGGTGTCAGGGGTGTGCCTGGGAATATCGGAGGTGTACCTGGGAGTGTCAGAGGTGAACCTGGGAGTGTCAGAGGTGTATTGGCAGTGTCAGCGGTGTGCCTGGGGTGTCAGCGGTGTGCCTGGGAGTGTCAGAGGTGTGCCTGGAGAGTGTCACAGGTGCACCTGGGAGTGTCTGAGGTGTACCTGGAAGTGTCTGAGGTGTGCCTGGAGGTGTCTGAGATGTACCTGGGGAGTGTGGGGGTGTAACTGGGAGAGTCGGAGGTGTAACTAAGAGTGTCAGGGTGTGCCTGGGGGTGTCAGAGGTGTACCTGGAAGTGTCAGAGGAGTACCTGGGAGTGTCATTGGTGTACCTGGGAGTGTCATTGGGTTTTACCTGGGAGTGTCAGAGGTGTACCAGGGGTGTCAGTGGTGTGCCTGGGAGTGTCATTGGTGTGCCTGGGAGTGTCAGAGGTGTACCTGGAAGTGTCAGGGGTGTGCCTGGAAGTGTCAGGGAGTACCCTGGAGTGTCAGAGGGTGTGCCTGGGAGTGCCTGAGGTGTACCTGGGATTGCCAGAGGTGTACCTGGGAGTATCAGGGGTGTACCTGGGCGTGTCAGGGGTGTACCTGGAGTGTCATAGGTGTATCTGGCAGTGTCAGCGGTGTAACTGGGAGTGTCAGCGGTGTACCTGGGAGTGTCAGAGGTGTGCCAGGGAGTGTCAGAGGTGCAGGGAGTGTCAGCGGTGTGCCTGGGAGTGTCAGAGAAGCACTTGGGAGTGTCACAGGTGCACCTGGGAGTGTCAGCGGTGTACCTTGGAGTGTCAGAGGTATACCTTGCAGGTGTCAGAGGTGTGCCTGGGAGTGTAAGAGGTGCACTTGGGAGTGTCAGAGGTGTGCCTGGGAGTGTCAGAGGTGCACTTGGGAGTGTCGCAGGTGCACCTGGGAGTGTCAGAGGTGTACCAGGGAGTGTTTGAGCTGTACCTGGGAGTGTCATTGGGTGTGTACCTGGGAGTGTCAGGGTATAACTGGAAGTGTCACGGGTGTACCTGGGATTGTCAGGGGTGTGTACCTGGGAGTGTCAGGGGTGTACCTGGGAGTGTCAGGGGTGTGCCTGGGAGTGACAGCGGTGTACCCGGGAGTGTCAGTGGTGTACCTGTTGGGTGCAAGAGGTGTACATGGGAGTGTCATCAAGCACATAATTGTCCAGGGTGGCACCTAGTGTCTGAGGTGTGCACTGAGTGTCAGAGGTGTCCAAGTGTCATTGGTGTGCCTGGGAGTGTTAGAGGTTGTACCAGGAGTGTCAGTGGTGTACCTGGGAGTGTCATTGGTGTGCCTGGAAGGTATCAAAGGTGTACCTGGGAGTGTTTGAGGTGTACCTGGGATTGTCAGAGGTGTACCTTTGTCAGGGTGTTAACTGGGAGTGTCAGGGGTTGTACCTGGGAGTGACAGCGGTGTACCTGGGAGTGTCTGAGTTGGCACTGGGTGTCTGAGGGTGTACCTGGGAGTGTCTGAGGTGTACCAAGTGTCTGAGGTGTACATGGAGTGTCAGAGGTGTACCTGGGAGTGTCAGAGGTGTACCTGGGAGTGTCAGAGGTGTACCTGGAAGTGTCAGAGGTGTACCTGGAAGTGTCAGAGGTGTACCTGGGAGTGTCTGAGGTGTACATGGAGTGTCAGAGGTGTATCTGGCAGTGTCAGCGGTGTACCTGGGAGTGTCAGCGGTGTACCAGGGAAGTGTCAGAGGTATACCTGGGAGTATCAGAGGTGTACTAAGGAGTGTCAGTGGTGTACCTGAGTGTCATTGGTGTAACTGGGAGTGTCAGAGGTGTCACTGGAAGTGTCAATGGTGTACCTTGGAGTGTCAGAGGTGTACCAGGGAGTGTCAGAGGAGTATCTGGGAGTATCGGAGGTGTCCTGGGAGTATCGGAGGTGTACCTGGGAGTGTCAGAGGTGTACCTGGGAGTCCAAGGTGTACCAGAGTGTCAAGAGGTGAACCAGGGAATGTCAGTGGAATGCCTGGGAGTGTCAGAGGTGTACCTGAGTGTGATAGGTGTACCTGGGAGTGTCAGAGGTGTACCTGGGAGTGTCAGAGGGTGTACCTGAGGAGTGTCAGAGGTGTTCCTGAGGTGTCAGAGGTGTACCTGGGAGTGTCAGAGGGTGTACCTGGGAGTGTCAGAGTGTACCTGGAAGTGTCAGAGGTGTACCTGGGAGAGTCATTGGTGTACCAGCAGGTGTCAATTGTGCCTGGGAGTGTGAAGGTGTACCTGGAGTGTCAGGGGTGTACCTGGAAGTGTCAGGAGGTGCCTGGAAGTGTCAGAGGTGTACCTGGGAGTGCTTGAGGTGTACCTGGGATTGTCAGTGGGTGTACCTGGGAGTGTCAGGGGTGTGCCTGGCAGTGTCAGAGGTGTACCTGGGAGTGTCTGAGGTGTCCTGGGAGTGGCAGGGAGAACCAGGAGGTATGGGGTGGACCAGGAGTGTCTGAGAGTGTACCTGGGAGTATCGGAGGTGTACCTGGGAGTATCGGAGGTGTACCTGGAGTGTCAGAAGGTGCCTGGAGTATCCGGTGTACCTCAGGTGTCAAGTGTAGCTGGTAGTATCATTGGTGTACCTGGGAGTGTCAGAGGTGTATCTGGGAGTGTCAGAAGGTGAACCTGGGGTATCGAGGTGTGTACCTGGGTGTCAGAGGTGTACCTGGAGTGTGGAGGGTACCTGGGAGTATCAGACGTGTACCTGGGAGTATCGGAGGTGTACCTGGGAGTGTCAGAGAGGTGTACCTGGAAGTGTCAAGGTGTACCAGGAGGGTGTCAGAGGTGAACCAGGAATGTCAGTGGAATACCTGGGAGTGTCAGAGGGGTGTACGCTCAGAGGTGATAGGTGTACCTGTAGAGGTGTACCTGGGGTGTCAGAGGGTGTACCTGGGAGTATCAGGGTGTACTAGGGAGTGTCAGTGGTGTACCTGGGAGTGTCATTGGTGTAACTGGGAGTGTCAGAGGTGTACCTGGAAGTGTCAATGGTGTACCTTGGAGTGTCAGAGGTGTACCAGGAGTGTCAGAGGTATCTGGGAGTATCGGAGGAGGTGCCTGGGAGTATCGGAGGTGTACCTGGAGTGTCAGAGGTGTACCTAGTGTCAAAGGTGTACCTAGGAGTGTCAGAGGTGAACCAGGAATGTCAGTGGAATACCTGGGAGTGTCAGAGGTGCACTGAGAAGTGTGATAGGTGTACCTGGGAGTGTCAGAGATGTACCTGGGAGTGTCAGAGGTGTACCTAGAGTGTCAGAGGTGTTCCTGAGAGTGTCAGAAATTGTACCTGGGAGTGTCAGAGGTGTGACCTGGGAGTGTCAGAGGTGTACCTGGAAGTGTCAGAGGTGTACCGGGAGGGGTCATTGGTGTACCTGGGAGTGTCATTGGTGTACCTGGGAGTGTGAGAGGTGTACCTGGAAGTGTCAGGGGTGTACCTGGAAGTGTCAGGGAGTGCCTGGAAGTGTCAGAGGTGTACCTGGGGTGCTTGAGGTGTACTACCGGTTGTCAGTGGTGTACCTGGGAGGTGTCAGGGGTGTGCCTGGCAGTGTCAGAGGTGTACCTGGAAGTGTCTGAGGTGTACCTGGGAGGTGGCAGGAGAACCAGGGAGTGTCAGAGGTGAACCAGAGTGTCTGAAGTGTACCTGGGAGTATCGGAGTGGTACCTGGGAGTATCGGAGAGGTGTACCTGGAGTGTCAGAGGTGTACCTGGTAGTATCCTTGGTGTACCTCAGGTAACTGGTAGTATCATTGGTGTACCTGGGAGTGTCAGAGGTGTATCTGGAAGTGTCAGAGGTGAACCTGGGAGTATCAGAGGTGTACCTGGTGTCAGAGGTGTACACCGGGAGTGAAGGAGTACCTGGGAGTATCGGACGTGTACCTGGGAGTATCGGAGGTGTACCTGGGAGTGTCAGAGGTGTACCTGGGAGTGTCAAGGTGTACCAGGGAGTGTCAGAGGTGAACCAGGGAATGTCAGTGGAATACCTGGGAGTGTCAGAGGTGTACCTGGGAGTGTGATAGGTGTACCTGGACTGTCAAGGTGTACCTGGGGTAGAGGTGTACCTGTGAGTATCAGAGTATACCTGGGAGTGTCAGAGGTTACCTGGGAGTGTCAGAGGTGTACCTGGGAGTGTCAGAAGGTGTACCTGGGAGTGTCAGAGGTGTACCTGGGAGTTTCAGAGGAGGTATACCTGGGCGTATCAGAGGTGTACCTGGGAGTGTCAGAGGTGTCCTGGGAGTGTCAGAGAGTGTACCTGGGAGTGTCAGAGGTGGTGTTCCTCAGAGTGTCAGAGGTGTCACCTGGGAGTGTCAGAGGGTGTACCTGGGAGTGTCAGAGGTGTACCTGGAGGTGTCAGAGGAGTACCTGGGGTGTCATTGGTGTCCTGGGAGTGTCATTGGTTTGCCTGGGAGTGTCAGAGGTGTACCAGGGGTGTCATGGTGTTCCTGGAGTGTCATTGGTGTACCTGGGAGTGTCAGAGAGGTGTACCTGGAAGTGTCAGGGGTGTACCTGGAAGTGTCAGGGGAGTACCTGGAAGTGTCAGAGGGTGTACCTGGGAGTGCCTGAGGTGTACCTGGGATTCCAGAGGTGTACCTGGGAGCATCAGGGGTGTACCGGCGTGTCGGAGGTGTACCTGAGTGTCATAGGTGTATCTGGCAGTGTCAGCGGTGTAACTGGGAGTGTCAGGGGATGTACCAGGAATGTCAGGATCACCAGTGTCAGAGGTGTGACCTGGGAGGTCAGAGATGTACCAGGAGTGTCTGAGGTGTACCTGGGAGTGTCTGAGGTGTACCTGGGAGTGTCTGTGGTGCCTGGGAGTGTCAGGGGAGGAAACAGGAGTGTAAGAGGTGTACCTGGGAGTGTCAGAGGTGTACCATGGAGTGTCAGAGGAGTACCTAGGGAGTGTCAGAGGTGTACCTGGGAGTGTCAGAGGTGTGCAGGTGTCGGAGGTGTACCTGGAAGTGTCAGGAGGCACCTTGGGGTGTCACAGGTGTGCCAGGGAGTGTCAGAGGTGAACCAGGGAGTGTCAGAGAGGTGAACCAGGGAGTGTGTGAGGTGTACCTGGGAGTATCGGAGGTGTACCTGGGAGTATCCGGAGGTGTACCTGGGAGTGTCAGAGGGAACCTGGTGTGTCATTGGGTGGACCTGGGAGTGTCAAGAGGTATGCAAAAGGTGTCAGAGGTGTACCTGGGAGTATCAGAGGTGTGCCGGAGTGTCAGAGTGTACCAGGAGTGTCAGAGGAGTACCTGGGAGTATCGGAGGTGGCACCTGGGAGTATCGGAGGTGTACCTGGGAAGTGTCAGAGGATTACCTGGGAGTGTCAGAGGTGTACCAGGGAGTGTCAGAGGTGATCCAGGGAGTGTCTGAGGCACCTGAGTATCGGAGGTGTTGGAAATATCGGAAGTGTACCTGGGGTGTCAAGATGTGCCTGGGAGTGTGAGAGGTGTGCCGAGGAGTGTCAGTGGAGTGCCTGGGAGTGTCAAATGTGCACCTGGAGTGTATCGGAGGTGTACCTGTGAATATCGGAGATGTGCCTGGGATTGCCAGAGGTGTGCCTGGGAGTGTCTAGCAGTGTGCCTGGCAGTGTCAGAGAGTGTGCCTGGGGGTGTCAGAGTTGTACCAGGGAGTGTCAGTGGTGTTCCTGGGGTGTCATTGGTGTGCCTGGGGTGTCAGAGAGGTGTGCCTGGAAGTGTCAGGGGTGTGCCTGGAAGTGTCGGGGGTACTGGAGGTGTCGGAGGTGGCCTGGGAGTGCCTGAGGTGTGCCTGGGATTGTCAGGGTGTGCCTGGGTGTCAGGGGGTGTGACACAGGGGTGTCAAGGTGTACCTGGAGTGTCGCAGGTGTATCTGTGGTGTCAGCAGTGTAACTAGAGTGTCAGAGGTGCACTTGGGATTGTCCACCCAGGTGCACCTGGGGAACCTCAGAGTGCAACTGGGGAGTGTCTGAACTGTGCCTGGGGTGTCTGAAGTGTACCTGGCAGTGTCTGGTGTGCCTGGCAGTGTCAGAGGTGTGAATGGGAGTGTCAGAGGTGCTTGGAAGTTGTCACAGGTGCACCACCTGGGAGATTATAGGTGCAACTGGGGTGTCAAACTGTGCCTGGGGTGTCTGCCTGCAGTGTCACAAGTGTGCCTGGCAGTGTCATGGTGTGCTGGGGAGTGTCAGAGGGTGTACTCAGTGTCAGAGGTGTTCACCAGAATTATCGGTACCTGGCAGCGTCAAAGGTACTGGGGTGTCCAGGTGTGCCTGGTAGTGTCAATGTGGTGGCCTGGGGTGTCAGAGTTGTGGGAGTGTGGTTGGTGTGCCTGGGGTAGTGGGGTGTATGGGGAAGTGTCAGGGTGTACCTGGGGTATCAGGGGTGTGCCTGGGAGTGTCAGTGGTGTGTGCCTGGGGGTGGCTGGGAGTGTCGGAAGTGTAACTGGGTTTCAGAGGTGTGCCTGGGAGTGTCAGAGGGTGTGCCTGGGGTGTCAGGTAGTGCCTGGGGTGTCCAGGGGTGTGCCTGGGAGTGTCTGAGGTGTGCCTGGGGAGTGTCAGGGGAGAACCAGGGAGACAGAGGTGTGCCACCAGAGTGTCAGAGGGTGTGCCAGGGGGAGTGTCAGGGGTGAACCAGAAAGGAGTGTCAGAGGTGAACCAGTGAGTGTCTGAGAAGTGTGCACCAGGGCATCGAGGTGCCTGGGAGTATCCAGGTGTACCTGGGAGTGTCCAGGGGTGTGCCTGGTGAGCTATCATTGGTGTGCCTGGGAGTGTCGAAGTCAATATCACGGAGTGTCAGAGGTGTACCTGGGGGTGTCATTGGTGTGCCTGGTGGTGACAGGGGTGTACCTGGAAGTGTCGGGGTGTGCCTGGAGGTGTCAGGGTATGCCTCAGGGTGTCAGAGGTGTGCCTGGGGAGTGTCAGGGGTGTGCCTGGGAGTGTCGGAGGTGTAACTGGGAGTGTCATTGGTGTGCCTGGGGAGTGTCAGAGTAGTGCCTGGGTGTCAGGTAGTACCTGGGGTGTCAGAGGTGCCTGGAAGTATCGTGGTGTGCCTGGGTGTCAGAGGTGTATCTGGAAGTGTCAGAGGTGTGCCTGGGGTATCAGGAGGTGTGTGCACCAGGATTGTCAGAGGGTGTACCCGGGGGTGTCAGGGAGGTGAACCAGGGGAATGTCAGGAGGTGAACCAGGGGTGTCCTGAGGTGTGCCTGGGGTACCAGGGGTGTGCCTAGGTATGGGGTGTGCCTGGGGTGTCAGAGGTGTGCCTAGTATCGTTAATTGTACCTGGAATTGACAGAGGTGTCTGGAGATGTCCAGAGGTGTACTGGGCGTTTTCAGAGAGGTGTATCTGGGGTGTCAGAGGTGTGCAGGGGTGTGGAGGTATAGGGGTATCCGGAGGTGTGCCTGGGAGTAACGGAGGTGTGCCTGTGAGTGTCAGTGTGCCTGGGGAGTGTCAAGGTGTGCCAGGGGTGTCAGAGGTGAGACAGGGAATGTCAGTGGAATGCCTGGGGAGTGTCAGAGGTGTGCACCAGGGTGTGATAGGTGTGCCTGGGGTGTCAGAGTGTACACAGAGTGTCAGAGGTGTGCCTGGGGTGTCAGGGGTGGCACTGGGAATGTCAGAGGAGGTTTACCTGGTGTCAGAGGTGTGCCTGGGGTGTCTGGGGTGTGCCTGGAAGTGTCTGAGGTGTACATGGAATGTCAGAGGTGTACATGGATTGTCAGAGTGTATCTGGCAGTGTCAGCGGTATAACTGGGAATGTCAGCGGTGTGCCCAGCGTGTACCTGGGAGTGTCAGCGGTGTACCTTGGGTGTCAGAGGTGTACCTTGGAGTGTCAGAGGTGTGCCTGGGAGTGTCAGAGGTGCACTTGGGAGTGTCGCAGGTACCTGGGAGTGTCTGACGTGTGCCTGGGAGTGTCTGGGCTGTGCCTGGGAGTGTCTGAGGTGTACCTGGCAGTGTCTGCGGTGTACCTGGCAGTGTCAGAGGTGTACCTGGGAGTGTCAGGGGTGTACCTAGGAATGTCAAAGGTTTACATGGAGTGTCAGAGGTGTACCTGGGAGTGTCAGAGATGGCCTGGGAGTATCTGAGGTGTACCTGGGAGTGTCTGAGGTGTACCTGGGAGTGTCTGAGGTGTACTTGGGAGTGTCAGAGTAGTACCTGCTGGTGTCAGAGGTGTACCTGGGAGCGTCAGAGGTGTACCTGGGAGTGTCAGAGGAGTACCGGAGTGTCAGAGGAGTACCTGGGAGTGTCAGGGGTGTACCTGGGAATGTCAGATGTTTACCTGGTAGTGTCAGAGGTGTACCTGGGAGTGTGCAGAGATGTACCTGGGAGTGTCTGAGGTGTACCTGGCAGTGTCAAAGGTACCTGGGACTGTCAGGGGGTGTACCTGGGAATGTCAGAGGTTTACCTGGGAGTGTCAGGGGAGTATCAGAGAGGTGTCCTGGGAGTGTCTGAGGTGTACACAGAGTGTCTGAGGTGTACCTGGGAGTGTCAGAGTAGTACCTGCGAGTGTCAGAGACCTGGGAGTGTCAAGTAGTACCTGCGAGTGTCAGAGGTGTACCTGGGAGTGTCAGAGGTGTACCTGGGAGTGTCAGCGGAGTACCTGAGAGTGTCAGAGGAGTACCTGGGAGTGTCAGAGGGGTATACCTGGGAATGTCAGAGGTTTGCAAGTGTCAGAGGTGTGTACCTGGGAGGGTCAGAGATGTACCGAGGTGTCTGAGGTGTACGCAGGGAGCCGAGGTGTACCTGGGAGTGTCACAAGGAATTGTACCTGGGAGTGTCAGGGAGAACCAGGGAGTGTAAGAGGTGTACCTGGGAGTGTCAGAGGTGTACCATGGGTGTCAGAGGTACCTGGGAGTGTCCAGAGGTGTACCTGGGAGTGGCAGAGGTGTAGCTTGGAGTGTGTCAGAGAGTGTACCAGGGAGGTGTCAGAGGTGAACCAGGGAGTGTCAAGAGGTGAACTCAGGGAGTGTCTGAGGTGTACACCTGGGAGTATGGTGTACCTGGGAGTATCGGAGGTGTGCAAATTGTCAGAGAGAGTGAACCTGGTAGTGTCATTGGTGTACTGGGGTCTCAGAGGTGTATCTATGAAGTGTCAGAGGTGTACCTGGGGTATCAGAAGGTGTACACACCAGGAGTGTCAGAAGGTGTACCAGGGAGTGTCAGAGGAGTACCTGAGAGTATCGGAGGTGTACACCAAGGAGTATCGGAGAGTGTACCTGGGAGTGTCAGAAGGTGTACCTGGGAGTGTCAGAAGGTGTACTGCAGGAGTGTCAGAAGGTGATCTAGGAGTGTGTGATGTATACACCAAATATCGGGTGTACCTGGAAGTATCGGAAGTGTACCAGGGTGTCAAAGATGTGCCTGGGGTGTAAGAGGTGTACCGGGAGTGTCAGTGGAGTACCTGGGAGTGTCAAATGTGCACCTGGGAGTATGTCGGAGGTGTACCTGTAGACTATCGGGAATGTACACAGAGATTGCCAGGGTAGCTACCTGGGAGTGTCTGAGGAATTGTACCTGGCAGTGTCCAGAGGAATGTACCTGAAATTGTCAAAAAGAGGTGTACCAGGAAATTGTCAGTGGTGTTCCTGGGAGGTGGCGTGGTGTACCTGGGAGTGTCCAGAGAATTGTACCTGGAAGTGTCAAGGGAGTGAACCTGGAAGTGTCAGAGTACACCAGAGTGTCAGGAAGGTGTACCTGGGAGTGCCTGAAATTGTACCTGGGAGATTGTCAGGGGTGTACCTGGGAGTGTCAGGGGTGTAACTGGGAGTGTCAGGGGTGTACCTGGAGTGTCTTAGGTGTATCTGGCAGTGTCAGCGGTGTAACTAGGAGTGTCCAGCGGTGTACCTGGGAGTGTCCAGAGGTGTGTGTGCCTGGGAGTGTCAGAGAGTGCACTTGGGATTGTCACAGGTGCACCTGGGAGTTAGAGGTGCAACTGGGAGTGTCTGAGCTGTACCTGGGAGTGTCTGAAGTGTACCTGGCAGTGTCACGAGGTGTACCTGGGCGTCAGCGGTGTACCTGGGAGTGTCAGGGTGTACCTCTGGGTGTCAGCGGTGTGCAGGAGTGTCAGAGGTGTACCTGGGGTGTCAGAGGAATTGTTCCCAGGAGTGTCGAGGGAGGAGTACCTGGCAGCGTCAAAGAGGTTCCTGCTGGTATAGAGGTGTACCTGGTAGTGTCAGTGGTGTACCTGGGAGTGTCAGAGTTGTACTTGGGAGTGTGAATGGTGTACCTGGGAGTGTCAGAGGTGTGTGAGTGTCAGAGAGGTGTACCTGGGAGTATCAGAAGTGTACACCGCAAGTGTCAGGGTGTTCACAAGGAGTGGCTCAGGGGTGTAACTGGGAGTGTCCAGGAAGTGTAGCACAGGAGTTTCAGAGGTGTACCTGGGAGTGTCAGGGAGTGTACCACCAGGAGTGTCAAGTAGTACCTGGGGTATCCAGATGTACATAGGTGTCTGAGGTGTACCTGGGGTGTCAGGGGAGAGCCAGGGAGTGCCAAGAGGTGTACCTGGGAGTGTCAGAGGTGTACCAGGGGTGTGAGAGGTGAACCAGGGGGCAAATAAGAGGTGAACCAGTGAGTGTCTGGTATGCCTGGGAGTATCGAAGGTGTACCTGGGAGTATCGGAGGAGTGTGTACCTGGGAGTGTCAGAGGTGTACCTGGTAGTATCATTGAATTGTACCTGGGAGTGTCAGAGGTGTATCACGGAGTGTCAGAGGTAATACTGGGAGTGTCATTGGTGTACCTGTTAGTGACAGGGTGTACCTGGAGAATTATTAGGGTGGCAGTGTCAGGGTGTCACCTGGAAGTGTCAGGGGTATACCTGGGGTGTCAGAGGTGTACCCTGGGAGTGTCAGGGGTGTACCTGGGAGTGTCGGAGGTGTAACTGGGAGTGTCAGTGGTGGGCACGGGAGTGTAGAGGTGTACCTGGAGTGTCAAGTACTACCGGAGTGTCAGAGGTGTACCTGGTAGTATCATTGGTTTACACAGAGTGTCAGAGGTGTGTACCTGGGGTGCAGAGGTGCCTGGGAGTGTCAGGAGGTGTACCTGAGTGTCAGGGGTGTACCAGGGAGTGTCAGAGAGTACCTGGGAGTATCAGGTACCTGGAGTATCGGAGGTGCACCTGAGTGTCAGAGGTGTACCTGGGAGTGTCAAAGGTGTACCAGGGAGTGTCAGAGGTGAACCAGGAATGTCAGTGGGTGTACCTGGGAGTGTCAGAGGTGTACCTGGGAGAGTGATAGGTGTTCCTGGGAGTGTCAGAGGTGTACCTAGGGTGTCAGAGGTGTGACCTGGGAGTGTCAGAGGTATTCTGAGAGTGTCAGAGGTGTACCTGGGAGTGTCAGAGGTGTGCCTGGGAGTGTCAGAGGTGCACTTGGGAGTGTCACAGGTGCACCTGGGAGTGTCTGAGGTGTTACTGGGAGTGTCTGAGCATTACCTGGGAGTGTGTCTGAGGTGTACCTGGCAGTGTCAGCGGTGTACCTGGGAGTGTCAGCGGTGTACCTGGGAGTGTCAGAGGTGTGCCTGGGAATGTCAGAGGTGCACTTTGGAGTGTCAGCGGTGTGCCTGGGAGTGTCAGAAAAGCACTTGGGAGTGTCACAGGTGCACCTGGGAGTGTCTGAGGTGCCTGGGAGTGTCAGTGGTGTGCCTGGGTGTCAGAGGTGCACTTGGGAGTGTCCAGGTGCACCTGGGGTGTCTGAGTGTACCTGGGAGTGTTCTGAGGACTGCCTGGGAGTGTCTGAGGTGTACCTGGCAGTGTCTGAGGTGTACCTGGCAGTGTCAGAGGAGTACCTGGAGTGTCAGCGGTGGTGTACCTGGGAGTGTCAGTGGTGGACCGGGAGTGTCTGAGGGTGTACCTGGGAGTGTCTGAGGTGTACCTGGGAAGTGTCTGAGGTGTACATGGAGTGTCAGAGATGTATCTGGCAGTGTCAGCGGTGTGCCTGGGGTGTCAGCGGTGTGCCTTGGAGTGTCAGAGGTGTGCAGCAGGTGTCAGAGGGTGTGCCTGGGGTGTCAGAGGGTGCACTTGGGGAGTGTCGAGGTGCCTGGGGATGTCTGACGTGTGTGCACAAGTGTCTGGGCTGGCCTGGGGTGTCTGGGGTGTGCCTGGTGTCTGCGGTGTGCCTGGGAGTGTCAGAGTGTGCCTGGGAGTGTCAGGGGTGTGCCTGGAATTGTCAGAGGTTGTGCAAGGTGTCAGAGGTGTGCCAGGGGTGTCAAGGGAGGGTGCCTGGGGGTGTCAGAGGTGTGCCTGGGGAGTATCGGAGGTGTGCCTGGGGAGTGTCAAGTGTGCCTGGGGTGTCAGAGGTGTGCCAGGAGTGTCAGGAGGGTGATCCAGGGAGTGTCAGGGGGTGTACCTGGGAGTGTCAGGGGTGTTCCTGGAGTGTCATGGGTGTGTCTGGCAGTGTCAGAGGTGTACCTGGGGAGTGTCAGAGGTGTACTTGGGATTGTCAGAGGTGTACCTGGGAGTTATAGAGTGCACTGGGAGTGTCAGAGATGCAGTAGGAGTGTCAGAGGTGTGCCTGGGGTGTCTGGGGTGTGCCTGGGAGTGTCAGAGGTGTGAATATGGGGAGTGTCAGAGGTGCACTTGGGATTGTCAGAGGTGCGCCTGGGGTGTCAGAGGTGCACTGGGAGTGTCTGAAGTGTGCCTGGGGTGTCTGGAAGTGTGCCTGGGGAGTGTCAGAGGTGTGCCTGGGAGTGTCAGAGGTGTGCCTGGGAGTGTCCAGCGGGTACCTGGAGTGTCAGAGGTGCCTGGGGTGTCAGGGGTGTTGGGGAATGTCAGGAGGTTTGCGCAAGTGTCAGGAGGTGTGCCTGGGGTCAGAGATGTGCCAGGGGTGTCTGAGACAGGGGTGTCTGGGGTGTGCTGGGTGTCTGGGGTGTGCCTGGGGTGTCAGGGGAGAACCAGGGAGTGTAAGAGGTGTGTGCCTGGGGTGTCGGAGGGGTGTGCCATGGGGTGTCAGAGGGAGTGCCTGGGAGTGTCAGAGGTGTGCAGGGTGTCTGAGGTGTGCCTTGGGTTTCAGGTGTGCCTGGAAGTGTCAGAGGTGCACCTTGGGGTGTCAGAGGTGTGCCAGGGGTGTCAGAGGAGCTGGGGAGTGTCAGGGGTGTACCTGGGAATGTCAGAGGGTTTACCTGGGGAGTGTCAGAGGTGTGCCTGGGGAGGTCAGAGATGTGCCAGGGTGTCAGAGAGTGTGCATGAGGTGTCTGGGGTGTGCAAGTGTCTGAGAGTCGGGGAGACCAGGGGAGTGTGGAGGTGTGCCTGGGAGTGTCAGGGTGTGCCATGGCGTGTCAGAGGAGTGCCTGGGGTGTCAGGGTGTGCCTGGGGTGTCAGAGGTGTGCAGCAGGTGTCGGAGGTGTGCCTGGAGGTGTCAGAGGTGCACCTTGGGGTGTCAGAGGTGTGCCAGGGGTGTCAGAGGTGAACCAGGGGAGTGTCAGAGGTGAAGACAGGGAGTGTCTGGGGTGTGCCTGGGATTATCAGGTGTGCCTGGGAGTATCAGGTGTGCGTGGGGAGTGTCAGGGTGAACCTCGTGGTGTCGTGGTGTGCCTGCCAAGTCTCAGGGGTGTGTCTGGAGTGTCAGGGGTGCATGATTATCAGGGTGTGCCTGGGGTGTCAGAGGTGGCAGGGAGTGTCAGAGGTGCCTGGGGAGTATCGGAGGTGTGCCTGGGGAATTGTCGGAGGTGTGCCTGGGGTGTCAGAGGTGTGCTGGGGGTGTCAGAGGTGTGCCAGGGGTGTCAGGAGGGTGATCCAGGGGTGTCTGAGGTATGCCTGGAAGCATCAGGTGTGCCTGGAAGTATCAGAGTGTGCCTGGGGTGTCAAAGATGTGCCTGGGGTGTAAGGGTGTGCAGGAGTGTCAGTGGAGTACCTGGGAGTGTCAAATGTGCACCTGGGATTATCGGAGGGTACCTGTGAATATCGGAGATGTGCCTGGGATTGCCAGAGGTGTGCTTGGGAGTGTCTGAGGTGTGCCTGGCAGTGTCAGAGGTGTGCCTGGCGGTGTCAGAGGTGTGCCAGGGGAGTGTCAGTGGTGTTCCTGGGGTGTCATTGGTGTGCCTGGGAATGTCAGAGGTGTGCCTGGAAGTGTCAGGGGTGTACCTGGAAGTGTCAGGGGAGTACCTGGAAGTGTCAGAGGTGTGCCTGGGGTGCCTGGGGTGTGCCTGGGATTGTCAGAGGTGTGCCTGGGAGTGTGAGGGGGTGTGACTGGGGTGTCAGGGGTGTGCCTGGAGTGTCATGGGTGTATCTGGCAGTGTCAGCGGTGTAACTGGGAGTGTCAGCGGTGGCTGCGTGTCAGAGGTGTGCCTGGGGTGTCAGAGGTGCACTTGGGATTGTCACGGGTGCACCTGGGAGTTATAGGAGTGCAGCTGGGGAGTGTCTGGGCTGTGCCTGGGGTGTCTGGAGTGTGCCTGGCAGTGTCTGGGGTGTGCCTGGCAGTGTCAGCAGTGTGCCTGGGAGTGTCAGGTGTGCCTCTGGAGTGTCAGCGGTGTGCCTGGGGGTCAGAGGTGTGCCTGGGGTGTCAGGGGTGTTCCCGGGAGTGTCGGTGCCTGGCAGCGTCAAGGGTTCCTGGAGTGTCAGAGGTGTGCCTGGTAGTGTCAGTGGTGTGCCTGGGAGTGTCAGAGTTGTGCTTGGGAGTGTGATTGGTGTACCTGGGGTTGTCAGAGTGTATGTGGGTGTCAGTTAGCCTGGAGTATCAGAGGTGTGCCTAGGTGTCAGGGTGTGCAAGTGTCAGGTGTGACTGGGGTGTCGAGGTGTGACTGGGGTTTCAGAGGTGTGCCTGGGGTGTCAGGAGGTGTGCCTGGGGTGTCAGTGGTGCCTGGGGTGTCAGAGGTGTGCCTGGGGTGTCTGGGGTGCCTGGGTGTCGGGGAGGAGACCAGGGAGTGTAAGAGGTGTGCCTGGGGTGTCAGAGGTGTGCCAGGGAGTGTCAGAGGTAGACAGGGAGTGTCAGAGGTGAACCAGTGGTGTCTGAAGTGTGCCTGGGGAGTATCGAAGGTGTGCCTGGGAGTATCGGAGGTGTGCCTGGGATGTCAGAGGTGTGCCTGGTATCGTTGGTTTACCTGGAGTGTCAGGAGGTGTATCACGGTGTCAGAGGTGTGCCTGGGTGTCGTTGGTGTGCCTGTTGGTGACAGGGGTGTGCCTGGAGTGTCAGGGTGTGCCTGGAGTGTCAGGTTATGCACCGAGTGTCAGAGGTGTGCCTGGGGTGTCAGGGGTGTGCCTGGGGAGTGTCGGAGGTGTAACTGGGAGTGTCAGTGGTGTGCCTGGGTGTCAGAGGTGTGCCTGGGGTGTCAGAGTGGCCTGGGAGTGTCAGAGGTGTGCCTGGTAGTATCATTGGTGTGCCTGGGGTGTCAGGGTGTATCTGGAAGTGTCAGGGTGTGCCTGGGGTGTGAGGTGTGCACCAGGTGTCAGAGGTGTGCCAGGGTGTCAGGGGTGAACCAGGGGATGTCAGGGGTGGGCAGGTGTCTGGAGGTGTGCCTGGGGTGCCGGAGGTGTGCCTGGTGTGTGGGTGTGGGGTGTCAGGGGTGTGCCTGGTGGTGTCATTGGTGTGCCTGGGTGTCAGGGGTGTGTCTGGAGGTGTCAGGGTGTGCCTGGGGTTTCAGAGGTGTGTCTGGGGTGTCAGGGTGTGCCAGGGGTGTCAGAGGAGTGCCTGGGAGTATCGGAGGTGTGCCTGGGGTGTCGGAGGTGTGCCTGTGGTGTCAGAGGTGTGCCTGGGGTGTCAAGGTGTGCCAGGGGTGTCAGAGGTGAGACCAGGGAATGTCAGTGGAATGCCTGGAGTGTCAGGTTGTGCACTGGGGTGTGATGGGTGTGCCTGGGGTGTCAGGTGTACAGAGTGTCAGAGGTGTGCCTGGAGTGTCAGAGGTGTTCTGAGAGTGTGAGAGGTGTGCCTGGGGGTGTCAGAGGTGTACCTGGGGTGTCAGGGTGTGCCTGGAGAGTGTCAGGGTGTGCCTGGGAGAGTCATTGGTGTGCCTGGGAGTGTCATTGGTGTGCCTCAGGTGTCAGAGGTGTTCCAGGAGTGTCTGGTGTGCCTGGGAGTGTCATTGGTGTGCCTGGGAGTGTCAGAGGTGTGCACCAGGTGTCAGGGTTAGGTGTCAGGGGTGCCTGGTGTCAGAGGTGTGCCGGATGTGAGGTGTGTCTGGGTTGTCAGTGGTGTGCCTGGGTGTGTCGGGTTGGTGGCAGTGTCAGAGGTGTGCCAGGCTCTGGGGTGTGCCTGGTGGCGGGGAGACCAGGGGTGTGGGTGTGCCTGGGGTGTCAGAGGTGTGCAGGGGTGTCTGGGGTGAGACCAGGGGGTGTCAGAGGTGAACCAGGGGTGTCTGGAAGTGTGCCTGGGAGAATCGGAGGTGTACCTGGGGTATCAGGTGTGCCTGGGAGTGTCAGAGGTGTACCAGAGTGTCAGAGGTGATCAGGGGTGTCTGAGGTATGCCTGGAATTGTCGGAGGTGTGCCTGGAGGTATCTGAGTGTGCCTGGGGTGTCAAGATGTATGAGTGTGAGGGTGTGCCAGGGGTGTCAGTAGGTGCCTGGGAGTGTCAAATGTGCCTGGGGTATCAGGAGGTGTACCTGTGAATATCGGAGATGTGCCTGGGATTGCCAGAGGTGTGCCTGGGAGTGTCTGGGGTGTACCTGGCAGTGTCAGAGGTGTGCCTGGGGTGTCAGAGTGTGCCAGGGAGTGTCAGTGGTGTCATTGGTGTGCCTGGGGTGTCAGAGGTGTGCCTGGGGGTGTCAGGGGTGTGCCTGGAAGTGTCAGGGGTGTACCTGGAAGTGTCAGGGGTGCCTGGAAGTGTCAGAGGTGTGCCAGGTGCCTGGGGTGTGCCTGGGATGTCAGAGGTGTGCCTGGGGAGTGTGAGGGTGTAACTGGGAGTGTCAGGGTGTGCCTGGAGTGTCATGGGGTGTGTCTGGCAGTGTCAGCGGTGTACCTGGGAGTGTCAGCGGTGTACCTGGGGTGTCAGAGGTGTGCCTGGGAGTGTCAGAGGTGCACTTGGGATTGTCTGGGTGCACCTGGGAGTGGGGAGTGCAACTGGGAGTGTCTGAGGCTGTGCCTGCAGTGTCTGGAAGTGTGCCTGGCAGTGTCTGAGGTGTGCCTGGCAGTGTCAGGCGGTGTCCCTAGTGTCAGGGTGTGCCTCTGGAGTGTCAGCAGTGTGCCTGGGAGTGTCAGAGGTGTGCCTGGGGAGTGTCAGAGTGTTCCCAGGGGTGTCAGGAGGAGTGCCTGGCAGCGTCAAGGGTTCCTGGGGAGTGTCAGAGGTGTGCCTGGTAGTGTCAGTGGTGTGCCTGGGGTGTCAGAGGTTGTGCTTGGGGTGTGATTGGTGTGCAGAATGTCAGGGTGTGTGTGGAAGTGTCAGGAGTGTGCCTGGGGTGTCAGAGTGTGCCTGGGAGTGTCAGGGTGTGCCTGAGGTGTCAGGGGTGTGACTGGGAGTGTCGGAGGTGTGGCTGGGTTTTCAGAGGTGTGCCTGGGGTGTCAGAGGTGTGCCTGGGAGTGTCAGGTGGTACCTGGGGTGACAGAGGTGTACCTGGGAGTGTCTGGAGGTGTGCATGGGGAGTGTCAGGAGAACCAGAGTGTGAAGTGCCTGGGAGTGTCAGGGTGTGCCAGAGTGTCAGAGGTGAACCAGGGGAGTGTCAGAGGTGACAGTGAGTGTCAAGTGTGCACAGAATTATCGAAGGTGTGCCTAGGAGTATCGAGGCCTGGGAGTGTCAGAGGTGTGCCTGGTAGTATCATTGGTGTGCCTGGGATTGTCAGGGTGTATCACAGGTGTGTCAGAGGTGTGCCTGGGGAGTGTCATTGGTGTGCCTGTTGGTGACAGGGTGTACCTGGAGTGTCAGGGGTGTACCTGGAAGTGTCAGAGGGTGCCTGGGGTGTCAGAGGTGTGCCTGGGAGTGTCAGGGGTGTGCCTGGGAGTGTCAGAGGTGTGCCTGGGGAGTGTCAAGAGTAGTGCCTGGGGAGTGTCAGAGGTGTGCCTGGTAGTGTCAGGTGGTGTGCCTGGGGGTGTCAGGGTGTATCTGGAAGTGTCAGGCTGTGCAGAGTATCAGAGTGTGCCTGGGAGTATCAGAGGTGTGCAGGGGGTGTCAGAGGTGAACCAGGGGATGTCAAGGTGTACAGAGTGTCAGAGGTGGACAGGGGAATGTCAGTGGAATGCCTGGAAGTGTCAGAGTTGTACCTGGGAGTGTGATGGGTGTACCTGGGAGTGTCAGGGGTGTGCCTGGGAGTGTCAGAGGTGTACCTGGGGAGTGTGAGGTGTTCTGAGAGTGTGAGGTGTGCAGGTGTCAGAGGTGTGCCTGGGGTGTCAGGAGTGTGCCTGGAGTGTCAGGGGTGTGCCTGGGAGTGTCATTGGTGTGCCTGGGAGTGTCATTGGTGTGCGCTCAGAGTGTCAGAGGTGTTCCAGGGGTGTCAGTGGTGTGCTGGGGGTGTGTCATTGGTGTACCTGGGGAGTGTCAGGTGTGCCTGGTGTCAGGGGGTGTGCCTGGAGTGTCAGAGTGCCTGGAGTGTCAGGGGTGTGCCTGGGGATGTGGGGTGTGCTGGGTTGTCAGTGGTGTACCAGGGGTTGTGTCAGGGTGTGCCTGGCAGTGTCAGGGTGTGCCTGGGAGCTTCTGAGGTGTGCCTGGGGTGGCAGGGGGAGTACCAGGGGGCGTGATGGGTGTGCCTGTGGAGTGTCAGAGGTGTGCAAGGGGTGTCTGAGGTGTACCTGGGAGTGTCAGAGGTGTACGAGGGAGTGTCTGGAAGTGTACCTGGGGTATCGGAGGTGTGCCTGAATTATCGGAGGTGTGCCTGGGGTGTCAGAGGTGTACCAGGGAGTGTCAGAGGTGATCCAGGGGGTGTCTGAGGGTATACCTGAGTATCGGAGGTGTACAGGGTATCAGGAGGTGTGCCTGGGGTGTCAAGATGTACCTTAGAGTGTAGAGGTGTACCTGGGGAGTGTCAGTGGGTACCTTGGGTGTCAAATGTGCACTGGGGTGTCAGGAGTGTGCCTGTGAATATCGGAGATGTGCCTGGGTTGCCAGGGGAGGTGTGCCTGGGGTGTCTGAGGTGTGCCTGGCGTGTCAGGGTGTGCCTGGGGGTGTCAGAGGTGTGCCAGGGGGTGTCAGTGGTGTTCCTGGGGTGTCATTGGTGTGCCTGGGGAGTGTCAGAGGTGTACCTGGAAGTGTCAGGGGTGTACCTGGAAGTGTCAGGGGAGTGCCTGGAAGTGTCAGGGTGTGCCTGGGGGTGCCTGGGGTGTGCCTGGGATTGTCAGAGGTGTACCTGGGAGTGTGAGGGGGTGTAACTGGGGTGTCAGGGTGTACCTGGAGTGTCATGGGTGTATCTGGCAGTGTCAGCGGTGTGACTGGGGTGTCCAGTGGCCTGTGTGGGGTGTCAGAGTGTGCAAGTGTGTGGAGGTGCCTTGGGATTGTCACAAGTGCACCTGGGGTTATGGGGTGCAACTGGGGTGTCTGAGCTGTGCCTGGGAGTGTCTGGTGTGCCTGGGCAGTGTCTGGGGTGTGCCTGGCGTGTCAGCGGTGTGCCTGGGAGTGTCAGGGGTGTACCTCTGGGGTGTCAGCGGTGTGCCTGGGAGTGTCAGAGGTGTGCCTGGGGTGTCAGAGGTGTTCCGGGGTGTCGGAGGGTGCAGCGTCGAGTTCCTGGGTGTCAGAGATTGTGCCTGGTGTGTCAGTGGTGTGCCTGGGTGTCAGAGTTGTGCTTGGGGTGTGATTGGTGTGCCTGGGTGTCAGAGGTGTGTGTGTGGAGTGTCAGGGGTGTGCCTGGGGTATCAGAGGTGTACCTGGGAGTGTCAGGGTGTGCCTGGGGTGTCAGGGGTGTGGCTTTGGGAGTGTCGGAAGTGTAGCTGGGAGTTTCAGAGGTGTGCCTGGGGTGTCAGAGGTGTGCCTGGGGAGTGTCAGAGTAGTACCTGGGAGTGTCAGAGGTGTGTGCCTGGGGTGTCTGAGGTGTGCATGGGGTGTCAGGGGAGAACCAGGGTGTAGAGGTGTGCCTGGGGTGTCAGAGGTGTGCCAGGGGTGTCAGAGGTGAACCAGGGTGTCAGAGGTGAGCCAGTGAGTGTCTGAAGTGTGCCTGGGGTATCGAAGGTGTGCCTGGGGAGTATCTGAGTGTGCCGGGAGTGTCAGAGGTGTGCCTGGTAGTATCATTGGTGTACCTGGGGTGTCAGAGGTGTATCACGGAGTGTCAGAGGTGTGCCTGGGGAGTGTCATTGGTGTACCTGTTAGTGACAGGGGTGTGCCTGGAAGTGTCAGGGGTGTGCCTGGAAGTGTCAGAGGTATGCGGGTGTCAGGGTGTACCTGGGGGTGTCAGGGGTGTGCCTGGGAGTGTCGGAGGTGTGCCTGGGGTGTCAGAGTGTGCCTGGGGAGTGTCAGAGGTGTGCCTGGTAGTGTCATTGGTGCCTGGGGAGTGTCAGAGGTGTATCTGGAAGTGTCAGAGGTGTGCCTGGGAGTATCAGAGGTGTGCCTG
>NW_024739052.1:0-13854 GCF_018991925.1 Homarus americanus | reverse complement strand
ATCTGGACGTTTTGTTATACTCGATCATGGGACTTTGCTATACTCGACCTGGGGA
Source organism: Homarus americanus (assembly GCF_018991925.1). Taxonomy (NCBI): domain Eukaryota; kingdom Metazoa; phylum Arthropoda; class Malacostraca; order Decapoda; family Nephropidae; genus Homarus; species Homarus americanus. The sequence goes on along the minus strand of NW_024739052.1, from coordinate 13,799 downwards.
CTTTGTTATAGTCGACCAGGGGACTTTGTTATACTCGATCAGGGGACTTTGTTATGCTCGATTAGGGGCCTTTGTTATACTCGACCAGGGAACTTTGTTATACTCGATCAGGGGACTTTGTTATGCTCGATTTGGGGCATTTGTTATACTCGACCAGGGAACTTTGTTATACTCGATCAAGGGGGTTTGTTATACTCGACCAGGGAACTTTGTTATCCTCAATCAGGGGACTTTGTTATACTCGATCAGGGGGACTTTGTTTTACTCGACCAGGGGACTTGGTTATACTCGATCAGGGGACTTTCATATTCACGATCAGGGGACTTTGATATCCTCGATCATAGGACTTTTTTATACTCGACCAGAGGACTTTGTTATCCTAGATTAGGGGACTTTGTTATACTCGATCAGGGGACTTTGTTATACTCGATGAGGGGACTTTGTTATACTCGATCAAAGGACTTTGTAATACTCGATCAGGTTCCTTTGTTATACTCGATCAGGGGACTTTGTTATACGCGATGAGGGGACTTTATTACACTCGATCAGGGGCCTTTGTTATACTCGATCAAAGGACTTTGTTATACTCGATAAGGGGACTTTGTTATACTCGTTCAGGGGACATTGTTATACTCGATCAGGGGACTTTGTTATACTGAGCAAGGGACTTTGTTATACTCGATCAGATGCCTTTGTTATACTCTATCAGGGGACTTTGTTATACTCGATCAGGGGAATTTGTTAAAATCAACCAGGGGACTTTGTTATAGTCGATCAGGGGACTTTGTTATACTCGATCAGGGGCATTTGTTATACTCTATCACGGGACTTTGTTATACTCTATCATGGGACTTTGTTATACTCGATCAGGGGAATTTGTTATAATCGACCAGGGGACTTTGCTATAGTCGATCAGGGGACTTTGTTATACTCGTTTAGGGGCTTTGTTAACCTCGACCAGGGGACATGGTTATACTCGATCAAGGGACTTTGTTATACTCGATCAGGGGACTTTGTTATACTCGGTTAGGGGACTTTGTTATACTAGATCACGGGGCTTTGTTATACTCGACCAGGGAACTTTGTCATACTCAATCAGGGGACTTTGTTATACTCGATCAGGGCTTGCCATGCTCGACCAGGGGACATGGTTATACACGATCAAGGGACTTTATATACTCGATCAGTGGACTTTGTTATACTCGATTAGGGGACTTTGTTATACTAGATCAGTGGGCTTTGTTATCCTCGACCAGGGAACTTTGTTATACACAATCAGAGGACTTTGTTATACTCAATCAGGGGCCTTTGTTATACTCGACCAGGGACTTTGTTACACTCGATCAGGGGACTTTGTTATGCTGGATTAGGGGCCTTTGTTATACTCGACCAGGGGACTTTGTTATACTCGATGAGGGGACTTTTTTATACTCGACCAAGGAACTTTGTTACACTCGATCAAGGGACTTTGTCATACTTGATGAGGGGCCTTTGTTATGCTCCAGCAGGGGGCTTTGTTATACTCGATAAGGGTTTTTGTTATACTCGATCAGGTGACTGTGTTATACTCGATCAGGGGACTTTGTTATACTCGATCAAGGGACTTTATTACATTCGATCAGGGGCCTTTGTTATACTCGATCAAAGGACTTTGTTATACTCGATCAGGGGACTTTGTTATTCTCGATCAAGAACTTTGTTATACTCGACCAGGGGACTTTGTTATACTGATCAAGGGACTTTGTTTCTCTCGATAAGGTATTTCTCTCGATAAGGGGCCTTTGTTATACTCGATCAAGGGACTTTGTTATACTTGATCAGGGGCCTTTGTTATACTCTATCATGGGACTTTGTTATACTCGATTAGGGTAATTTGTTATACTCGATTGGGGGCTTTGTTATACTCGACATGGGGACTTTGTTATACTCGATCAGGGGACTTTATTACATTCGATCAGGGGCCTTTGTTATACTCGATCAGAGGACTTTGTTATACTCGATCAGGGGACATTGATATACTCGATCATTGACTTTGTTATACTCGATCGGGGACTTTGTTATACTGATCAAGGGGCTTTGTTATACTTGACCAGGAAACTTTTTATACTCAATAAGGGGAATTTGTTATATTCGACCAGGGGACTTGGTTATACTCGATCAGGGAACTTTGTTATTCACGATCAGGGGACTTTGTTATACTCGATCATGGGACTTTGTTATACTCGACCAGGGGACTTTGTTATACTCGACCAGTGGTCTTTGTTATACTCGATCAGAAAACTTTGTTATGCTCGAAGAGGGGCCTTTATTATACTCGACCTAGGGGACTTTGTTATACTCGATGAGGGGGCTTTGTTATACTCGATCAGGGGGCTTCGTTATACTCGAGCAGGGGACTTTGTTATACTCGATTAGGGGCCTTTGTTATACTTGATCAGGGGACTTTGTTATACTCGACCAGGGGACTTTGTTATACTTGATCAGGTGACTTTGTTATACCCGATCAAGGGACTTTGTTATACTCGATGAGAGGACTTTGTTATACTTGATCAAGGGAATTTGTTATCCTCGACCAGGGAACTTTGTTATACTCGATCAGGGGCCTTTGTTATGCTCGATCTGAGGACTTTGTTATACTCGATCAGGGGACTTTGTTATACTCGTTCAGGGCACATTGTTATACTCGATCAGGAGACTTTGTTATACTCGATCAGGGGCCTTTGTTATACTCGATCAGAGGACTTTGTTATACTCGATCAGGGGACTTTTTTATACTCGTTCAGGGCACATTGTTATACTCGATCAGGGGACTTTGTTATACTGATCATGGGACTTTGTTACTCTCGATAAGAGGCCTTTGTTATACTCGATCAGGGGACTTTGTTATACTCGATCAGGGGCCTTTGTTATACTCTATCAGGGGACTTTGTTATAGTCGATCAGGGGACTTTGTTATACTCGATTAGGGGTCTTTGTTATACTCGTCCATGGGACTAAGTTATACTCGATCAAGGGATTTTGTTATACTCGATTAGGAGACTTTGTTATACTCAATTAGAGGACTTTGTTATACTCGATCAGGGGGGCTTTGTTATACTCGATCATGGGACTTTGTTATTCACGATCAAGGGACTTTGTTATTCACGATCAGGGGACTTTGTTATACTCGATCATAGGACTTTGTTATACTCGTTCAGGGGACTTTGTTATACTCGATGAGGGGACTTTGTTATACTCGATCAAGGAACTTTGTTATACTCGATCAGGAACGTTTGGTATACTCGATCAGAGAACATTGTTATACTCGATCTGCTGACTTTGTTATACTCGATTAGGGACTTTGTTATACTCGATCAGGGGACTTTATTATACTCCGATCAGGTAATTCTGGTTATACTCTGGATCAAGGGCCTCATATAATTTCGATCAGGTCTATTTGTTATACTCGATCAGGGGACTTTGTTATACTAGATCAGGGGACTTTTATTACATCTGGATCTGGGGCCTTTGTTATACTTCCGATCAGAGGACTTTGTTATGCTTCGATCAGGGGACTTTGTTATATTCGATCAGGACTTTGCATACTCTTTTTTTGATCAGGGGAATTTGTTATACTCGATCAAGGGCCTTTGGTTATACTCGCGAACAGTTCATTTGTTATACTCTCGATGAGGGGACTTTGTTATACTCGATGAGAGGCCTTTGTTATACTCGATCTGGGGCCTTTGTTATACTAGATCAGAGGACTTTGTTATGTCTGACTAGGGACTATATATATTCTGGATCGTAATTTTGTGGGTATACTCGATCAGGGACTTTACATATATTTTGCTTTAGCGGGACTTTGTTTTACTCGATCAGGGGACTTTGTTATACTCCATCAGGGGACTTTGTTATACTCGATCAGGGGCCTTTGTTATACTCGATCAGAGGACTTTGTTATACCCGATCAAGGGACTATGTTATACTGATCAAGGGACTTTGTTACTCTCGATAAGAGGCCTTTGTTATACTCGATCAGGGGAATTTGTTATACTTGTCCAGGGGACTAAGTTATACTCGATCAGGGGACTTTGTTATACTGATCAAGGGACTTTGTTACTCTCGATAAGAGGCCTTTGTTATACTCGATCAGGGGAATTTGTTATACTCGATCAGGGGACTTTGTTATACTCGTTTAGAGGCTTTGTTGTGCTCGACCAGGGGACATGGTTATACTCGATCAAGGGAATTTGTTATACTCGATTAGGAGACTTTGTTATACTAGGTCAGGGGGCTTTGTTATACTCGACCAGGGAACTTTCTTATACTCAATCAGGGGACTTTGTTATACTAGACCAGGGGACTTTGTTATACTCGACCAGGGACTTTGTTATACTCGACCAGGGACTTTGTTATACTCGATCTGTGGACTTTGTTATTCACGATCAGTGGACTTTGTTATACTCGATCATGGGAATTTGCTATTCACGATCAGTGGACTTTGTTATGCTGGATTAGGGGCCTTTGTTATACTCGACCAGGGGACTTTGTTATACTGGATGAGGGGACTTTTTTATACTCGACCAGGGAACTTTGTTATACTCGATCAAGGGACTTTGTCATACTTGATGAGGCGCCTTTGTTATGCTCCAGCAGGGGGCTTTGTTATACTCGATAAGGGGTTTTTGTTATACTCGATCAGGTGACTGTGTTATACTCGATCAGGGGACTTTGTTATACTCGATCGAGGAACTTTGTTATACTCGATCGGGTTCCTTTGTTATACTCGATCAGGGGACTTTATTACATTCGATCAGGGGCCTTTGATATACTCGATCAAAGGACTTTGTTTTACTCGATCAGGGGACTTTGTTATACTCGATCAGGGACTTTGTTATACTCGATCGGGTACTTTGTTATACCGATCAAGGGGCTTTGTTATATTTGACCAGGGAACTTTGTTATACTCAATAAGGGGACTTTGTTATACTCGATCAGGGGGACTTTGTTATACTCGACCAGGGGACTTGGTTATACTCGATCAGGGGACTTTGTTATTCACGATCAGGGGACTTTGTTATACTCGATCATGGAACTTTGTTATACTCGACCAGGGGACTTTGTTATACTCGACCAGTGGTTTTTGTTATACTCGATCAGAAAACTTTGTTATGCTCGATTAGGGGCCTTTGTTATACCGGACCAGGACTTTGTTATACTCGATGAGGGGGCTGTTATACTCTCGATCAGGGGCTTTCGTTATACTCGATGAGCAGGGACTTTGTTATACCTGGATTAGGGGCCTTGTTATACTTGGATCAGGGGACATTGTTATACTTAGACCAGGACTTTGTTATACTCGATCAGGGGATATGTTATACTCGATCAGGGGACTTTGTTATACTCAACCACAGGACTTTGTTATACTCGATCAGGGGACTTTGTTTACTCAATCAGCCTTTTTGTTATACCTGACGAGTGATTCTTGGTTAAGAGATCCGATCAAGGGACTTTGTTATACTCTCGATGAGAACTTTTGTTATACTCGATCATGGGAATTTGTTATCCCGGACCAGGAACTTTTGTTATACCATCAGCCTTTTGTTATACTCGATCTGGAGGTCTTTAGTTGTGTTTCGGATCAGGACTTTGTTATACTCGTTCAGGGCACATTGTTATACCTTTATCAGGGACTTTGTTATACTCGATCAGGGGCCTTTATTATACTCGATCAGAGGACTTTGTTATACTGGATGAGGGGACTTTGTTATACTCGATCAGGGGCCTTTGTTATACTCTATGAGGGGACTTTGTTATAGTCGATCAGGGAACGTTGTTATACTCGATCAGGGGCCTTTGTTACACTCGACCAGGGGACTTGGTTATACTCGATCAAGGGACTTTGTTATAGTCGATCAGGGGACTTTGTTATACTCGATTAGGGGTCTTTGTTATACTCCTCCAGGGGATTAAGTTATACTCGATCAAGGGACTTTGTTATACTCGATTCGGAAACTTTGTTATACTCGATTAAGGGACTTTGTTATACTCGATCAGGGGGGCTTTGTTATACTCGACAAGGGAACTTTGTTATACTCGATCATGGAACTTTGTTATACTCGACCATGGGACTTTGTTATACTCGACCAGTGGTCTTTGTTATACTCGATCAGAAAACTTTGTTATGCTCGAATAGGGGCCTTTGTTTTACTCGACCAGGGGACTTTGTTATACTCGATGAGGGGGCTTTGTTATACTCGATCAGGGGGCTTCGTTATACTCGAGCAGGGGGCTTTGTTATTCACGATCAGGGGACTTTGTTATACTTGATCATGGGACTTTGTTATACTCGACCAGGGGACTTTGTTATACTCGACCAGTGGTCTTTGTTATACTCGATCAGAAAACTTTGTTATGTCGAATTTACCTTTGTTATACCGACCAGGACTTTGTTATACCTGATGAGGCCGGTTATACTCGATCAGGGCTCTCGTGCTGCTTAAGTACTTTAAAAAAGTACAGGACTTTGTTATACCTGATTAAGCTCTTCCTCGGTTATAATTTGGATCAGGACTTGTTATACCTCGACCAGACTCTCGTTATACTGATCAGGTGACTCTTATATACCCGATCAAGGGACTTTTGTTATACTCGATGAGAGGACTTATTATACTCGATCAAGGGAATTTGTTATCCCCACCAGGAAACTTGTTTATACTTCCATCAGGGGCCTTTGCGGCATTTTGGATCTGAGGACTTATATATCACTCTGGATCAGGGGACTTTGTTATACTCGTTCAGGGCACATTGTTATACTCGATCAGGGGACTTTGTTATACTCGATCAGGGGCCTTTGTTATACTCGATCAGAGGACTTTGTTATACTCGATCAGGGGACTTTTTTATACTCGTTCAGGGCACATTGTTATACTCGATCAGGGGACTTTGTTATACTGATCAAGGGAATTTGTTACTCTCGATAAGAGGCCTTTGTTATACTCGATCAGGGGACTTTTTTATACTCGATCAGGGGCCTTTGTTATAATCTATCAGGGGACTTTGTTATAGTCGATCAGGGGACTTTGTTATACTCGATTAGGGGTCTTTGTTATACTCGTCCAGGGGACTAAGTTATACTCGATCAAGGGATTTTGTTATACTCGATTAGGAGACTTTGTTATACTCAATTAGGGGACTTTGTTATACTCGATCAGGGGGGCTTTGTTATACTCGACCAGGGAACTTTGTTATACTCGATCATGGGACTTTGTTATTCACGATCAGGGGACTTTGTTATTCACGATCAGGGGACTTTTTTATACTCGATCATAGGACTTTCTTATACTCGTTCAGGGAACTTTGTTATACTCGATGAGGGGACTTTGTTATACTCGATCAAGGAACTTTGTTATACTCGATCAGGAACGTTTGGTATACTCGATCGGAGAACTTTGTTATACTCAATCTGCTGACTTTGTTATACTCGATTAGGGACTTTGTTATACTCGATCAGGGGACTTTGTTATACTGATCAAGGGACTTTGTTATACTCGATGAGGAACCTTTGTTATACTCGATCAGGTGACTTTGTTATACTCGATCAGGGGACTTTGTTATACTCGATCAAGGGCCTTTGTTATACTCGATCAGGTTCATTTGTTATACTCGATCAGGGGACTTTGTTATACTAGATCAGGGGACTTTATTACATTCGATGAGGGGCCTTTGTTATACTCGATCAGAGGACTTTGTTATGCTCGATCAGGGGACTTTGTTATACTGATGAAGGGACTTTGTTTTACTCGATTAGGGGACTTTGTTATACTCCATCAGGGGACTTTGTTATACTCGATCAGGGGCCTTTGTTATACTCGATCAGAGGACTTTGTTATACCCGATCAAGTGACTATGTTATACTGATCAAGGGACTTTGTTACTCTCGATAAGAGGCCTTTGTTATACTCGTGAGGGGAATTTGTTATACTTGTCCAGGGGACTAAGTTATACTCGATCAGGGGACTTTGTTATACTGATCAAGGGACTTTGTTACTCTCGATAAGAGGCCTTCATTATACTCGATTAGGGGACTTTGTTATACTCGTCCAGGGGACTAAGTTATACTCGATCAACGGACTTTGTTATACTCGATCAGGGGAATTTGTTATAATCGACCGGCAAGACTTTGTTATAGTCGATCAGGGGACTTTGTTATACTCGTTTAGGGGCTTTGTTGTGCTCGACCAGGGGACATGGTTATACTCGATCAAGGGAATTTGTTATACTCGATTAGGGGACTTTGTTATACTAGATCAGGGGCTTTGTTATACTCGACCAGGGAACTTTCTTATACTCAATCAGGGGACTTTGTTATACTAGACCAGGGGACTTTGTTATACTCGACCAGGGACTTTGTTATACTCGACCAGGGACTTTGTTATACTCGATCAGTGGACTTTGTTATTCACGATCAGTGGACTTTGTTATACTTGATCATGGGACTTTGTTATACTAGACCAGGGGACTTTGTTATACTCGACCAGGGACTTTGTTATACTCGATCAGTGGACTGTGTTATGCTGGATTAGGGGCCTTTGTTATACTCGACCAGGGGACTTTGTTATACTGGATGAGGGGACTTTTTTATACTCGACCAGGGAACATTTTTTATTCGCGATCAAGGGACTTTGTCATACTTGATGAGGCGCCTTTGTTATGTCTGTTATAAGGCTTTTGTTATACCAAGGATAAGGGGTTTTTGTTATACTCGATCAGGTGACTGTGTTATACTCGATCAGGGGACTTTGTTATACTCGATCAAGGAACTTTGTTATACTCGATCGGGTTCCTTTGTTATACTCGATCAGGGGAGTTTATTACATTCGATCAGGGGCCTTTGTTATACTCGATCAAAGGACTTTGTTATACTCGATCAGGGGACTTTGTTATACTCGATCTGGGACTTTGTTATACTCGATCGGGGACTTTGTTATACCGATCAAGGGGCTTTGTTATATTTGACCAGGGAACTTTGTTATACTCAATAAGGGGACTTTGTTATACTCGATCAGGGGGACTTTGTTATACTCGACCAGGGGACTTGGTTACACTCGATCAGGGGACTTTGTTATTTACGATCAGGGGACTTTGTTATCCTCGATCATGGGACTTTGTTATTCACGATTAGGGGCCTTTGTTATACCCTACCAGGGGACTTTGTTATACTCGATGAGGGGGCTTTGTTATACTCGATCAGGGGGCTTCGTTATACTCGAGCAAGGGACTTTGTGATACCGGATTAGGGGCCTTTGTTATACTTGCATCAGGATACGTTATACTTCTGACCAGGGACCTCGTTATACTCGATCAGGGGAATTTGTTATACTCGATTAGTGGACTTTGTTAACTCGATCAGGGGACTTTGTTATACTCGATCAGGGGACTTGTTATACTCGACCAGGGGCGTTTGTTATGCTCGACCAGGGGCCTTTGTTAAGCTCGATGAGGGGATATGTTATACTCGATGAGGGGGCTTTGTTATTCTAGACCAGGGGACTTTGTTATACTCGACCAGGGGACTTTGTTATACCGATCAGTGGACTTTGTTATTCACGATCAGTGGACTTTGTTATACTTGATCATGGGACTTTGTTATACTAGACCAGGGGACTTTGTTATACTCGACCAGGGACTTTGTTATACTCGATCAGTGGACTTTGTTATGCTGGATTAGGGGCCTTTGTTATACTCGACCAGGGGACTTTGTTATACTGGATGAGGGGACTTTTTAATACTCGACCAGGGAACTTTTTTTATACGCGATCAAGGGACTTTGTCATACTTGATGAGGCGCCTTTGTTATGCTCCAGCAGGGGGCTTTGTTATACTCGATTAGGGGTTTTTGTTATACTCGCTCAGGTGACTGTGTTATACTCGATCAGGGGACTTTGTTATACTCGATCAAGGAACTTTGTTATACTCGATCGGGTTCCTTTGTTATACTCGATTAGGGGACTTTATTACATTCGATCAGGGGCCTTTGTTATACTCGATCAAAGGACTTTGTTATACTCGATCAGGGGACTTTGTTATACTCGATCAGGGACTTTGTTATCCTCGATCGGGGACTTTGTTATACCGATCAAGGGGCTTTGTTATATTTGACCAGGGAACTTTGTTATACTCAATAAGGGGACTTTGTTATACTCGACCAGGGGGACTTTGTTATACTCGACCAGGGGACTTGGTTACACTCGATCAGGGGACTTTGTTATTCACGATCAGGGGACTTTGTTATACTCGATCATGGGACTTTGTTATTCACGATTAGGGGCCTTTGTTATACCGTACCAGGGGACTTTGTTATACTCGATGAGGGGGCTTTGTTATACTCGATTAGGGGCCTTTGTTATACTTGATCAGGGGACATTGTTATACTCGACCAGGGGACTTTGTTATACTCGATCAGGTGACTTTGTTATATTCGACCAGGGCACTTTGTTATACTCGATTAGGGGACTTTGTTATACTCGATCAGGGGACTTTGTTATACTCGATCAGGGGCCTTTGTTGTACTCGATCAGAGGACTTTGTTATATCCGATCATGGGACTTTGTTATACTCGATGAGAGGACTTTGTTATACTCGATCAAGGGAATTTGTTATCCACGACCAGGGAACTTTGTTATACTCTTTCAGGGGCCTTTGTTATACTCGATCTGAGGACTTTGTTATACTCGATCAGGGGACTTTGTTATACTCGTTCAGGGCACATTGTTATACTCGATCAAGGGACTTTGTTATAATTTCATGCAGGACTTCGTTATACCGATCAAGGGAAATTGTTATCCCTTTAATTGTAACTTTGTTATACTCGATCAGGGCCTTTGTTATACCCGGATCTGAGGACCTTTGTTATACCTCGATCAGGAACTTTTGTTATATTCCTGTTCAGGCACATTGTTATACTCAGCGATCAGGGCCATTGTTATACCCGATCAGGGCCTTTGGTTATACCTGACTCAGAGGACTTTGTTATAAGTACTAGATCAGGGACTTTTTTATACTGCTCAGGCACATTATACTCGATCAAGGGACTTTGTTATACTCGATGAAGGGACTTTGTTACTCTCGATAAGAGGCCTTTGTTATACTCGATCAGGGGACTTTGTTATACTCGATCAGGGGCTTTGTTATACTCTATCAGGGGACTTTGTTATAGTCGATCAGGGAACGTTGTTATACTCGATCAGGGGCCTTTGTTACACTCGACCAGGGGACAGTGTTATACTCGATGAGGGGCTTTGTTATACCCGAACAGGGAGCTTCGCTATACTCGAGCAGGGGGCTTTGTTAAACTCGATTATGGGCCTTTGTTATACTTGATTAGGGAGATTTGTTATACTCCACCAGGGGACTTTGTTATACTCGATCAGGTGACTTTGTTACATTCGACCAGGGGACTTTGTTATACTCGATCAGGGGACTTTGTTATACTCGATCAGGGGACTTTGTTATACTCGATCAGGGGCCTTTGTTATACTCGATCAGAGGACTTTGTTATACTCGATCAGGGGACTTTGTTATACTCGATCAAGGGGCCTTTGTTATACTCGACCAGAGACTTTGTTATATACTCGATGAGGGGGCTTTGTTATACTCGATCAGGTAGCTTCGTTATACTCAGACAGGGACTTTATTTATATGATTGAAGGGCCTTTGTTATACTTGATCAGGGGACTTTGTTATACTCGACCAGGGGACTTTGTTATACTCGATCAGGTGACTTTGTTATACCCGATCAAGGGACTTTGTTATACTCGATGAGAGGACTTTGTTATACTCGATCAAGGGAATTTGTTATCCTCGACCAGGGAACTTTGTTATACTCGATCAGGGGCCTTTGTTATACTCGATCTGAGGACTTTGTTATACTCGATCAGGGAACTTTGTTATATTCGTTCAGGGCACATTGTTATACTCGATCAGGGCACATTGTTATACTCGATCAGGGGCCTTTGTTATACTCGATCAGAGGACTTTGTTATACTAGATCAGGGGACTTTTTTATACTCGTTCAGGGCACATTGTTATACTCGATCAAGGGACTTTGTTATACTCGATGAAGGGACTTTGTTACTCTCGATAAGAGGCCTTTGTTATACTCGATCAGGGGACTTTGTTATACTCGATCAGGGGCTTTGTTATACTCTATCAGGGGACTTTGTTATAGTCGATCAGGGAACGTTGTTATACTCGATCAGGGGCCTTTGTTACACTCGACCAGGGGACATTGTTATACTCGATGAGGGGCTTTGTTATACCCGAACAGGGAGCTTCGCTATACTCGAGCAGGGGGCTTTGTTAAACTCGATTATGGGCCTTTGTTATACTTGATTAGGGAGATTTGTTATACTCCACCAGGGGACTTTGTTATACTCGATCAGGTGACTTTGTTACATTCGACCAGGGGACTTTGTTATACTCGATCAGGGGACTTTGTTATACTCGATCAGGGGACTTTGTTATACTCGATCAGGGGCCTTTGTTATACTCGATCAGAGGACTTTGTTATACTCGATCAGGCGACTTTGTTATACTCGATCAGGGGCCTTTGTTATACTCGATCAGAGGACTTTGTTATACTCGATCAGGGGACTTTGTTATACTCGATCAGTGGACTTTGATATACTCGATGAAGGAACTTTGTTATCCTCGACCAGGGAACTTTGTTATACTCGATCAGGGGCCTTTGTTATGCTCCATCAGGGGGCTTTATTATACTCGATAAGGGGACTTTGTTATACTCGATTAGGTGACTTTGTTATACTCGATGAGGGAACTTTGTTATACTCGATCAAGGAACTTTGTTACACTCGATCAGGTTCGTTTGGTATACTCGATCAGAGGACTTTGTTATACTCGATCAGGGGACTTTGTTATACTCGATCAAGGGCCTTTGTTATACTCGATCAGGTTCATTTGTTATACTCGATCAGGGGACTTTGTTATACTAGATCAGGGGACTTTATTACATTCGATCAGAGGCCTTTGTTATACTCGATCAGAGGACTTTTTTATACTCGATCAGGGGACTTTGTTATACTCGATCAGGGACTTTGTTATACTCGATTAGGGGACTTTGTTATACTGATCAAGGGACTTTGTTATACTCGATCAGATGCCTTTGTTATACTCTATCATGGGAATTTGTTATATTCGATCAGGGGAATTTGTTATAATCAACCAGGGGACTTTGTTATAGTCGATCAGGGGACTTTGTTATACCTGATCAGGGGCATTTGTTATACTCTATCACGGAACTTTGTTATACTCTATCATGGGACTTTGTTATACTCGATCAGGGGAATTTGTTATAATCGACCAGGGGACTTTGTTATAGTCGATCAGGGGACTTTGTTATACTCGTTTAGGGGCTTTGTTATGCTCGACCAGGGGACATGGTTATACACGATCAAGGGACTTTGTTATACTCGATCAGTGGACTTTGTTATACTCGATTAGGGGACTTTGTTATACTAGATCAGTGGGCTTTGTTATACTCGACCATGGAACTTTGTTATACACAATCGGGGGACTTTGTTATACTCGATCAGGGGGACTTTTTTGTACTCGACCAGGGGACTTGGTTATTCTCGATCAGGGGACTTTGTTATTCACGATCAGTGGACTTTGTTATATTCGATCATGGGACTTTGTTATACTAGACCAGGGGACTTTGTTATACTCGACTAAGGACTTTGTTATACTCGATCAGGGGACTTTGTTATGCTGGATTAGGCGCCTTTGTAATACTCGAC
>NW_024739051.1:0-17803 GCF_018991925.1 Homarus americanus | reverse complement strand
CTGGATTGACGGTGGTTTGATAACACCTGATGATGTTCACCTGGTGATAGATCATAACAAAGTAAGGAGAGCTCAGGAGAAACTTGTGAGTAACCTAGAAGAGGAGTTTGATAAGGGGATAAGTGAAAATGGAATCAATTGTTTGTTCTTTGATGGGAGAAGGGATGACACTAAAGTGTTCATGAAAGTTGGAGATTCTGACAAGTTGTTCCCTGCCATGGTGAAGGAGGAACACTACTCCTGCTGCAGTGAACCAGGAGGGTAGTATTTGTGGCATTTCACTCCAGAGAAAGATGACATCAGGAAACCAGCTGAGATAGTGGCAGATAACATTGTGAACTGGCTCAGAGAGAGGAACGTAGACCAGACCCTGCAGGCCATTGGAGGGGACAGCACCAACACGAACACAGGGTGGCAAGGGGGGATCATACAGTGGATAGAGCGGAAGATTGGGAGGAAGCTGGTCTGGATTGTTTGTGACCTCCACACCAACGAGTTGCCACCAGACATCTGGATCCAGGAGCTGGATGGCAAGACTCTTTCAAACAACAGATGGTCTGGGTCCTCTTGGCAAGATGCTGACTCTGCCACTGAGTGAAATAAATCCGAGCTTGGAAAAATCAAGGCTGGCTCCTCCACCTGCTGAGCTTGCACATACTGTCATTGACGACCTGAGTACTGACCAGTACTATGGTTACATGGGATTTGCAGGGCCATCAAAACTGGGGGTCATGCCTCGATAGACTTGCTTACCTGCAGATAGAACTAGTCTCACATTCTATGTGGCTCACAACGGCCTTTCAGGTTCTGCAGAATTTGGGTCGCTCATCATAAACTGAAAGGGAACCAGCTTCACAACCTGAGACTTATTGTCCAATTCATCGTGAGTGTCTACTCGCCAAATTGGTTCAACACCAAGGTCAAGTCATCGTTCTCCTAAGGTCCGAGGCATGTTCTCTTCCAGCTTGAGCTCCTGAGGAGTCAGCCAAGGAAGGTTGTTCAGATTGTGGAGCAGACTGTGAGGAGATCTTCCTGGTATGCTCATCCTGAGGCAGTTCTGCAGACAATGCTCTGCAGTAAGGATGAGGAGGAGAGAAGAGTGGCAGTCAAAAAGATCTTGGATATGAGACTTATGAGAGGATCTGGGCATGACGAATCTGTTAGGATGGCCTTCAGGTCAGGAAGACTCCTGAAGTCAATCTAGTGCCAAGACCCCTCACTGATCTCATAGATCTGATAACATCCAGGCTGGCAGTGAGCCCCTCTACTGCAGCCTCACCAATGTCTGCCAGAGGCTTCCTGGACAACCCCATGCATGTCCTGCCTGGCCCCTCGCCGCACACCCAGAGCATAGAGCTGCCAGTACAGCAAGGAGCGAGGCCACAGCAGTCAGCTGTACAGCCAGGAGAGGAGGGAAGGCTACATCCGAGCCTCAGGTGGTCAGCAGGGAGGTGATGAGTAGAAACAGAAGCAAGAAAGACATGTTCTCTATGTGCAGCAACACCGGGTCGTAGTAGTAAAACCGGTTTTTGTATTGATGATTTTGTTTTCTAAAGGAATATTAAATTTAATAAATGTGTCAAGATCATTCGTTTCACTATTCTGGATCATTTTCATCCTAATAAATTAACCTGATACATTTACTTTACTTTAAATAAGCTATTTAGTGGTGTTTGTAAAAGGGTGGGAATACTGAGTTTTCATAAGATTTCAAGTTAAAATTTACCTAGCAAAAAATGAAACTTTTCAAATCTTAAGATATCACATGATTCTGCACATAGAACTACATCATTAATACCATGGGCCGATTTTTCAAACTCAAAAAAAAAAATTCGCCTCCGTATGACACACCCTAATATATATTTAATTAGCCCAATAAAGCACGCGGACGTCTACATATAATCAACACCTCACCCCACCAGGATTCAAACCCAAAATCTGATAATTGTGACCAGGGAATGCTACCTGTGGACCACCAGGACAATAAAAGCAGTCCTAGACTCTGTTATATTTCACACAAAGCCTGTTGAATGAGCTTATGGGGCCGTGAACCTCTAATGGGGACCACCCGTGCCGCTTAGGTGATCAGAGCAACGTTTTACCAAATCCGGCTTCGAAATACGAGGATCCATATCTATTTCATTAACCCAATAAAGCACGCACACTTCTAAATATAATCAACACCTCACCCCACCAGGATTTGAACCCACGATCTTATAATTGTGACCGGGGAACACTACCAGTCTGGGCCACCAGGACACTATAAGCAGTCCAAGACACTGTTATATTTCACACAAAGCCTGTTGAACGAACTTATGGCGCCGTGAACCTCTAATGGGGGCCACCCCTGCCGCTTAGGTGATCAGAGCAACGTTTAACCAAATCCGGCTTCGAAACACGAGGATCCATATCTATTTCATTAGCCCAATAAAGCAAGCACACTTCTACATATAATCAACACCTCACCCCACCAGGATTCGAACCCACGATCGTATAATTGTGACCGGGGAACGCTACCTCTTGGCCACCAGGACACTAAAAGCAGTCCTAGACTCTGTTATATTTCACACAAAGCCTCATGTTCAATGAGCTTATGGTGCCGTGAACCTCTAATGGGGACCACCCGTGCCACTTAGGTGATCAGAGAAACGTTTTACCAAATCCGGCTTCGAAATACGATTATCGATATATATTTCATTAGCCTAATAAAGCACGCATATTTCTACATATAATCAACACCTCACCCCACCAGGATATGAACCCACGATCTTATAATTGTGACCGGGGAATGGTACCTCTGGGCCACCAGGACACTAAAAGCAGTCCTAGACTCTGTTATATTTCACAAAAAGCCTGTTCAACGAGCTTATGGCACTGTGAACCTCTTATGGGGACCACCCGTGCCGCTCAGGTGATAAGAGCAACATTTTAACAAATGCGGATTGGAAACACGAGGATCCATATATATTTCATTAGCCCAATAAAGCACGCGGACATCTACATATAATCAACACCTCACCCCAACAGGATTCGAACCCAAGATCTTATAATTGTGACCGGGGAACACTACCTCTGGGCCACCAGGACACTAAAAGCAGTCCTAGACTCTGTTACATTTCACGCAAAGCCTGTTCAATGAGCTTATGGCGCCGTGAACCTCTACTGGGGACCACCAGTGCCGTTTAGGTGTTCAGAGCAACGTTTTACCAAATCCGGCTTCGAAACACGAGGATCCATATATATTTCAATTGCCCAATCATCACACGGGCTTCTACATATAATCAACACTGCACCCCACCAGGATTCGAACACACGATCTTATAATTGTGACCGGGGAACACTGCCTCTGGGCTACCAGGACAATAAAAGCAGTCCTTGACTCTGCTATATTTCACACAAAGCCAGTTCAACGAGCTTATGACGGTGTGAACCTCTAATGGGGACCACCCGTGCCGCTTAGGTGATCAGAGCAACGTCTTACCAAATCCGGCTTCGAAACACGAGGATCCATGTATACTTCATTAGCCCAATAAAGCACGCGGACATCTACATATAATCAACACCTCACCCCAACAGGATTCGAACCCAAGATCTTATAATTGTGACCGGGGAACACTACCTCTGGGCCACCAGGACACTAAATGCAGTCCTAGACTCTGTTATATTTCACGCAAAACCTGTTCAACGAGCTTATGGCGCCGTGAACCTCTACTGGGGACCACCAGTGCCGCTTAGGTGTTCAGAGCAACGTTTTACGAAAATCCGGCTTCGAAACACGAGGATCGATATATATTTCATTCGCCTAATACAGCACGCAGATTTCTACTGTTACGAGTTGGGGATTTATAATATAGTTAAACGTCTACCCAGATCCCAACAGGTAACAAAAATACAAAAACAAAGACAATCTGACTATAAATGGGTAGACAAAGGATGAGAGCTTTTGTTGTGTATAATAAAGTACCATAAATCCCTTAACAAAATATTCAGCTATTAAATTACCCTTAACCAAACTTAACCTAAACATTAACAGTATATACATAATAATAAAACATAAAACAATCTTGAAGCAAGTGGACGTGGGGGAGGCAATAAAAGATTACAAATACTTAAGTGAAGAGCTGAGATGGCTGACGAGTAAGGCTGAGTATTGTAGAAGACGGTAGTTAGTCACTGCGCCGTAGGTTTAGAGGATAGATGATCCTGTGGTCACTTCCCAGAGCCAAGTCCCTCTCCTCGAATGGGAGCTCACAAAGAAGACTTGGAGGAAGTGACGCAACAACCAGGATATGGAGAAGGGAAATCCCGGAGTGTTAACTAAGACGAGTCATACTCGTGTCTCGTCCCTAGATGGCGTTGCTCGTGATGCTGGGTAGGTTGATGAGGACAATAGATGGCGTGGTTCGTAGTGCTGGGTGGAGGGGTTCGTAACACACCCCCCCTCCAAAGACCTCCGTAGCGCGGGCGCGAAGGAGGTGATCACCTGGTGCGTCTGGAGAGTAGCTGCTGCATTTCCACTGGAGCTCGAGATAAGGAGTCTGCACTCAGGTTGTCCACCCCCTTTATGTGCCGGACTTGTAGATTATAGGGCTGGGTGAGGAGAGCCCAGCGGAGGATTCGCTGGTTGGAGGTCGTGTTGGTTTGGATGAACGTGAGTGGGTTATGGTCGGTGAAGACTAGGGTTGTTTGTGGGCAAGACTGGAGGTAACATTCAAACTTCTTTATTGCCAACACCAGAGCCAGGGCCTCCTTCTCTATGGTCGAGTAGTTGGTCTGATGTTTTTTCAACTTGGCGGAGTAGTATGCCACAGGGTGAAGGACATCAGTGGTTGGGTCGGGTTGTAGGAGCACAGCCCCAACTCCGACACCACTAGCGTCGATTTGCAGATGGAAGGGCAAGGTGTAGTCAAGGGGGTGGACTACAGGCTTGGAGGCAAGGTAGGCTTTGAGGCGGTGGAAAGACTGGTCGCACCTCTGGTTCCAGATGTAAGGGACCGCAGAACTGGTAAGGTCTGTGAGGAGTCCGGCCACGCTGGAGAAGTCACTGCAGAACCGACGGTAGTAGCTGCACATCCCCAGGAAGCGCATGAGTTCCTTCCTCGTCCTTGGAGTGGGGAAGGACAAGATGGCTCTAACGTTTGCGTCCTTGGGTCTCACCATACCATGCCCAACGATATGTCCCAGGTAAGTCACTGATGCCCGGCCAAAAGCAGATTTAGCCAGGTTTATTGTGAATCCAGTCTCTTGCAGTCGTGCAAACAGTATCTCCAAACGCACCAGATGTTCGTCCCAGCTGTCCGACACCACCACCAGGTCATCCAGGTAGGCGAACGTCCCACCTAGGTCCTGAATAAGGTAGTTGATGGCCCTATGGAATGTGGCCGGAGCATTAGAAAAGCCAAACGCCATAACCAAATATTGAAAAAGACCAAATGGAGTTATAAATGCCGAGATTATTTTTGCCCTATCCGTGAGTCCCACTTGATAATATCCTTTCAACAGGTCCACGGTACTGATAAATTTGGCACAGCCTATGCTGTCTATTATATCTTCAATCAAAGGTAAAGGGTAGGAGTCTGAGACAGTGACCTGGTTCACTTTACGATAATCGGTACAGAAACGAAAAGTGCCATCGGGTTTTGGAATGAGAAGGCAAGGTGAAGCCCAGGGGGAGGTACTAGGCTCAGCTAAGTTAGGTTTTAACAAAAAATCTACCTCTTTTTTCATAATCTTTCTTTTTTGTGGATTTAGTCGATATGCTGATTGCCTAATGGGTTGTACATCATCTGAGATTAGCTTAATATCATGTTTAAGTATATTGCAAAACCCTGGGAGGTCTGACGTGACTTTAGGAAATGTTGATAATAACTTAGTGAGATCTTTTGCTTGAGATGGATTCAGAACAGAAAAATACTCATCCAAGTTGTTGAGTATGTGACTGTTAGCAGGGTTTTCTTTAGGTAGAGGGAAGTCTAAATTCTCCAATAGGTCCATGTCATCTGTCTCCGGCTCCGCCCTGACAAAACCGTATGCAATACAGGTTGACTTATAGCCTCTGGGATGTCTTCCTCTGACTGCCTGGAATGGTAAAGTTTCATGAGATTAATGTGAACAAGTTGTGAATCTTTTCTGCGATCAGGAGTATGGACTATATGGTTGAGGGGAGATAGTTTATTAGCATCGACTTGAAAGTTTTGATGGAACCGTTCCAAGCAACCTTGGGACGGTGGGTGGTAAGCCGAAGATGTACAATGGTCCCCACTGGGGTCTTTCATCACCTGTTTGAACAAAGATGGATCAGATTGTTGGGTTGTAATGAGCTCATCCTTACTAATGGTCTTATTGTACAGATCTTCTGTGGGTAGTAAGATATTGGAGGTGGTTTTAGATAAAGAGGGCCCATTTCGCACACTCTGTGACCGGGTGACAGCACAAGATGGGAAAAGGTGAGGAATAGTTTCTTCAAGGTCAGTGGTGGAGTTGACAGGTATGGGAGAGTCGACTGTCTTTATGTTGGGAACCACTAGATCTCCTGCCAAGTCATTACCCAATAATAAATGAATGCCGCTCACAGGCAATAGATCTTTCCTAATGGCTATTTGCACTTCCCCAGTAATCAAGGGACATTGGAGGTGCACTTTAGCTAAAGGATAGGAAGAATGGGATGAGAGATCTGAAATTAGAACACTCTCATTAGTAAATGCGGTAGATATATCAGGAATGACGTTAAACAGGAGGATAGATTGTGCTGCGCCCGTATCACGTAGTATACGAATAGGGAAAGAACGAGACCCCTCTATGATTGAAATTTTTCCCTCATAGGTGAATGAAGAGAAGAGATCCTGATGGGGCCTTTCCACATTGGTGTTTGCTATTGGTTTGGATTTGGGATCCAGGGAACTACTTTTAGCAATTCGACACTTTGGGTGTTTACAAGTCTGGATCGTATGGCCTGGGTTTTTACAGTAAGAACAAGTAAACTTGGTTGCATCAGGAGGGGTAGGTGTGGGACCTTTCGACCTACCACTCACGCCCCCAAGGTTATCATCAGAGGAGGACCTAACATGTCGGGAAGTACCACGTTCCCTACGGCACAGTGACTCCACCAGCAAGGCGTACACATCAGCCAGCTCAGCCGCACGTCCTAAATTAACCTCTCCACGCTCCTCCACATGCTTCAAAATGTGAAATGGTATCTTGCTCTTCCACTCCTCCAGGACTACCAAGTTTAACAAATCCTGAGGTGGCCATTAAGAAAACCTAGATAAATTAATTAATGGTCAAAAGATAAGTGGATTACCCTAGAAAATATCACGGCAGTGGATAACCAGAAAGTCCCGGAAACTACCCAAGTTATACCTAGGGAAATTACACTTATGAATATTGTTCTTCTGAGAATATCCTTAGATAAGGGACTTGAAAGGGGAAGGGCGTATTACGGCATTAATATAAAGATCCGGATTAACAACCCTGAGATACTTGAAAGAGGAAGGGCGTATTACGGCATTTATATAAAGATCCGGATTAACAACCCCGAGATACTTTAAAGAGGAAGGGCGTATTAGGGCATTAGTATAAAGATCCGGATTAACAACCCTGATAAATGGTATGATTGATCCTGAAAGAGATAATGAGAAGAACAATAATTGAGGCTTTATAATTATGGGGTCCTGGTAGAGCAGGGCATCCCAAGATATCACTTCACCCTAAACTAGTGACTATTGAACAGCCTACTCTGGAGTGAGGGTACGGCATTAAACAGATCCGGATTCTTCCCTACACTCGATAAGACTTACTACACGACTGCCACGTGTAATAACAGGTAAGCCTTATGACACTTGGAACCTAATATCCTACGTCTGTCACGCTTACTGTACGGTAATACCAATATATGCACACACATATGAAGGAAACTTTAAACCACCGTAAAGCAATTGTGAACAGAAGTGACTGGGAGGAATAATTAACACTGAGTAACAAGGGAGGAAGGAATATGGTACTTAAGGTCGTGTCCTGTCACGGTCGCCATTTGTAACGAGTTGGGGATTTATAATATAGTTAAACGTCTACCCAGATCCCAACAGGTAACAAAAAAAACAAAACAAAGACAATCGGACTATAAATGGGTAGACAAAGGATGAGAGCTATTAAATTACCCTAACCAAACTTAACCTAAACATTAACAGTATGTACATAATAATAAAACATAAAACAATCTTGAAGCAAGTGGACGTGGGGGAGGCAATACAAGATTACAAATACTTAAGTGAGGAGCTGAGATGGCTGACGAGTAAGGCTGAGTATTGTAGAAGACGGTAGGTAGTCACTGCGCCGTAGGTTTAGAGGATAGATGATCCTGTGGTCACTTCCCAGAGCCAAGTCCCTCTCCTCGAATTGGAGCTCACAAAGAAGACTTGGAGGAAGTGACGCAACAACCAGGATATGGAGAAGGGAAACCCCGGAGTGTTAACTAAGACGAGTCATACTCGTGTCTCGTCCCTAGATGGCGTTGCTCGTGGTGCTGGGTAGGTAGATCAGGACAATAGATGGCGTGGTTCGTAGTGCTGGGTGGAGGGGTTCGTAACACTACATATAATCAACACCTCACCCCACCAGGATTCGAGCCCACGATCTTATAATTGTGACCGGGAACGCTACCTCTGGGCCACCAGGACACTAAAAGCAGTCCTAGACTCTGTTATATTTCACACAAAGCCTGTTGAACGAGCTTATGGCGCCGTGAACCTCTAATGGGGACCACCCGTGCCACTTAGGTGATCAGAGCAACGTTTTACCAAATCCGGCTTCGAAAAACGAGGATCCATATATATTTCATTAGCCCAATAAAGCACGCTGACTTCTACATATAATCAACACCTCACCCCACCGAGATTCAAACCCAAACTCTTATAATTGTGACCAGGGAACGCTACCTGTGGACCACCAGGACACTAAAAGCAGTCCTAGACTCTGTTACATTTCACGCAAAGCCTGTTCAACGAGCTTATGGAGCCGTGATCCTCTACTGGGGACCACCAGTGCCGCTTAGGTGTTCAGAGCAACGTTTTACCAAACCCGGCTTCGAAACACGAGGATCCATATATATTTCATTAGCCCAATAAAGCACGCGGACTTCTACATATAATCAACACCTCACCCCACCAGGATTCGAACCCACAATCTTATAATTGTGACCGGGAAACGCTACCTCTGGGCCACCAGGAGACTAAAAGCAGTCCTAGACTCTGTTATATTTCACACAAAGCTTGTTCAACGAGCTTATGGCGCCATGAAGCTCTAATGGGGACCACCAGTGCCACTTAGGGTTTCAGAGCAACGTTTTACCAAATCCGGCTTCGAAACACGAGGATCCATATATATTTCATTAGCCCAATAAAGCACGCGGGCTTCTACATATAATCAACACCTCACCCCACCAGAATTCGAACCCACGATCTTATAATTGTGACCGGGGATGGCTGCCTCTGGGCTACCAGGACAATAAAAGAAGTCCTTGACTCTGCTATATTTCACACAAAGCCTGTTCAACGAGCTTATGATGGTGTGAACCTCTAATGGGGACCACCCGTGCCGCTTAGGTGATCAGAGCAACGTTTTACCAAATCCGGCTTCGAAACACGAGGAGCCATGGATATTACATTAGCCCAATAAAGCACGCGGACTTCTAAATATAATCAACACCTCACCCCACCAGGATTCAAACCCATGATCTTAAAATTGTGACCGGGAAACGCTACCTCTGGGCCACCAGGACACAGAAAGCAGTCCTAGAACGCTGTTATATTTCACACAAAGCCTGTTGAACGAGCTTATGGCGCCGTGAACCTCCAATGGGGACCACCCGTGCCGCTTAGGTGATCAGAGCAACGTTTACCAAATCCGGTTTCGAAAAACGAGGATCCATATATATTTCAGTAGCCCAAAAAAGCACACGGACTTCTACATATAATCAACACCTCACCCCAGCTGGATTCAAACCCAAAATCTTATAATTGTGACCAGGGAACGCTACCTGTGGACCACCAGGACACTAAAAGCAGTAATAGACTCTGTTATATTTCACACAAAGCCTGTTCAATGAGCTTAGGGCTCCGTCAACCTCTAATGGGGACCATCCGTGCCGCTTAAGTGATCAGAGCAACGTTTTAAAAAAATCAGGCTTCGAAACACGAGGATCGATATATATTTCATTAGCCTAATAAGACACGCAGATTTTTTACATATAATCAACACCTCACCCCACCAGGATTCGAACCCACGATCTTATAATTGTGACCGGGGAACGCTACCTCTGGGCCACCAGGACACTTAAAGCAGTCCTAGACGCTGATATATTTCACACAAAGCCTGTTCAACGAGCTTATGGCGCCGTGAACATTTAATAGGTACCACACGTGCCGCTTGGTGACCAGAGGAACGTTTTACCAAATCTGGCTACGAAACACGAGGATCCATATATATTTCTTTAGCCCAATAATGCATGCGGACTTCTACATATATTCAACACCTCACCCCACCAGGATATGAACCCACGATCTTATAATTGTGACCGGAGAATGCTACCTCTGGGCCACCAGGACAATAAAAGCAGTCCTAGACTCTGTTATATTTCACACAAAGCCTGTTGAATGAGCTTATGGCACCGTGAACCTATAATGGGGGCCACCCCTGCCGCTTAGGTGATCAGAGCAACGTTTAACCAAATCCGGCTTCGAAACATGAGGATCCATATATATTTCATTAGCCCAATAAAGCACGCGGACGTCTCTATATAATCAACACCTCACCCCACCAGGATTCAAACCCAAAATCTGATAATTGCGACCAGGGAATGCTACCTGTGGACCACCAGGACACTAAAAGCAGTCCTAGACTCTGTTATATTTCACACAAAGCCTGTTCAACGAGCTTATGGCGCCGTGAACCTCTACTGGGGACCACCAGTGCCGCTTAGGTGTTCAGAGCAACGTTTTACCAAATCCGGCTTCGAAACACGAGGATCCATATATATTTCATAAGCCCAATAAAGCATGCACACTTCTACATATAATCAACACCTCACCCCACCAGGATTCAAACCCACGATCTTATAATTGTGACTGGAGAACGCTACCTCTGAGCCACCAGGACACTAAAAGCAGTCCTAGACACTGTTATATTTCACACAAAGCCTGTTCAACGAGCTTATGGCACTGTGAACCTCTAATGGGGACCACCCGTGCCGCTTAGGTGATCAGAGCAACGTTTAACCAAATCCGGCTTCGAAACCCAAGGATCCATATATATTTCATTAGCCCAATAAAGCACGCGGACGTCTACATATAATCAACACCTCACCCCACCAGGATTCAAACCCAAAAATTGATAATTGTGACTAGGGAATGCTACCTGTGGACCACCATGACAATAAAAGCAGTCCCAGACTCTGTTATATTTCACACAAAGCCTGTTGAACGAGCTTATGGCGCCGTGAACCTCTAATGGGGACCTCCCGTGCCGCTTAGGTGATCAGAGCAACGTTTTACCAAATCCGGCTTCGAAACACTAGGATTCATATCTATTTCATTAACCCAATAAAGCACGCACACTTCTACATATAATCAACACCTCACCCCACCAGGATTCGAACCCACGATCTTATAATTGTGACCGGGGAACGCTACCTCTGGGCCACCAGGACACTAAAATCAGTCCTAGACTCTGATATATTTCACACAAAGCCTGTTCAACGAGCTTATGGCGCCGTGAACCTCTAATGGGGACCACCAGTGCCGCTTAGGTGTTCAGAGTAACGTTTTACCAAATCCGGCTTCGAAACACGAGGATCCATATCTATTTCATTAGCCTAATAAAGCACGCGGATTTCTACATATAATCAACACCTCACCCCACCAGGATTCGAACCCACGATCTTATAATTGTGACCGGGGAATGGTACCTCTGGGCCACCAGGACACTAAAAGCAGTAATAGTCTCTGTTATATTTCACACAAAGCCTGTTGAACGAGCTTATGACGCTGTGAACCTTTAATAGGTACCACACGTGCCGCTTGGTGACCAGAGGAACGTTTTACCAAATCCGGCTACGCAACAGGAGGATCCATATATTTTTCTTTAGCCCAATAAAGCATGCGGACTTCTACATATAATCAACACCTCACCCCACCAGGATTCGAACCCAAAATCTGATAATTGTGACCAGGGAATGCTACCTGTGGGCCACCAGGACAATAAAAGCAGTCCTAGACTCTGTTATATTTAACACAAAGCCTGTTGAATGAGCTTATGGCGCGGTGAACCTATAATGGGGGCCACCCCTGCCGCTTAGGTGATCAGAGCAACGTTTAACCAAATCCGGCTTCGAAACACGAGGATCCATATATATTTCATTAGCCCAATACAGCACGCGGACGTCTAAATATAATCAACACCTCACCCCACCAGGATTCAAACCCAAAATCTGATAATTGTGACCAGGGAATGCTACCTGTGGACCACCAGGACACTAAGAGCAGTCCTATACTCTGTTATATTTCACACAAAGCCTGTTCAACGAGCTTATGGCGCCGTGAACCTGTAATGAGGACCACCAGTGCCGCTTAGGTGTTCAGAGTAACGTTTTACCAAATCCGGCTTCGAAACACGAGGATCCATATCTATTTCATTAGCCCATAAAGCACGCACACTTCTACATATAATCAACACCTCACCCCACCAGGATTCAAACCCACGATCTTATAATTGTGACTGGAGAACGCTACCTCTGGGCCACCAGGACAGTAAAAGCAGTCCTAGACTCTGTTTTATTTCACACAAAGCCTGTTCAATGAGCTTATGGTGCCGTGAACCTCTAATGGGGACAACCCGTGCCGCTTAGGTGATCAGAGCAAAGTTTTACCAAATCCGGCTTCGAAACACGAGGATCGATATATATTTCATTAGCCCAATAAAGCACGCATATTTCTACATATAATCAACACCTCATCCCACCAAGATTCGAACCCACGATCTTATAATTGTGACCGGGGAACGCTACCTCTGGGCCACCAGGACACTAAAAGCAGTCCTAGACGCTGTTATAATTCACACAAAGCCTGTTGAACGAGCTTATGGCTCCGTGAACCTCAAATGGGGACCACCCGTGCCACTTAGGTGGTCAGAGCAACGTTTTACCAAATCCGGCTTCGAAACACGAGGATCCATATATATTTCATTTGCCTAATAAAGCACACGGGCTTCTACATATAATCAACACCTCACCCCACCAGGATTTGAACCCACGATCTTATAATTGTGACCGGGGAACACTACCAGTCTGGGCCACCAGGACACTATAAGCAGTCCAAAACACTGTTATATTTCACACAAAGCCTGTTCAACGAGCTTATGGCACTGTGAACCTCTAATGGGGACCACCCGTGCCGCTTAGGTGATTAGAGCAACGTTTAAGCAAATCCGGCTTCGAAACCCAAGGATCCATATATATTTCATTAGCCCAATAAAGCACGCGGACGTCTACATATAATCAACACCTCACCCCACCAGGATTCAAACCCAAAAACTGATAATTGTGACTAGGGAATGCTACCTGTGGACCACCATGACAATAAAAGCAGTCCTAGACTCTGTTATATTTCACACAAAGCCTGTTGAACGAGCTTATGGCGCCGTGAAACTCTAATGGGGACCATCCGTGCCGCTTAGGTGATCAGAGCAACGTTTTACCAAATCCGGCTTCGAAACACTAGGATTCATATCTATTTCATTAACTGAATAAAGCACGCACACTTCTACATATAATCAACACCTCACCCCACCAGGATTCGAACCCACGATCTTATAATTGTGACCGGGGAACGCTACCTCTGGGCCACCAGGACACTAAAAGCAGTCCTAGACTCTGTTATATTTCACACAAAGCCTGGTCAACGAGCTTATGGCGCCGTGAACCTCTAATGGGGACCACCAGTGCCGCTTAGGTGTTCAAAGTAACGTTTTACCAAATCCGGCTTCGAAACACGAGGATCCATATCTATTTCATTAGCCTAATAAAGCACGCGGATTTCTACATATAATCAACACCTCACCCCACCAGGATTCGAACCCACGATCTTATAATTGTGACCGGGGAATGGTACCTCTGGGCCACCAGGACACTAAAAGCAGTCCTAGACTCTGTTATATTTCACACAAAGCCTGTTCAACGAGCTTAGGGCACTGTGAATCTGTAATGGGGACCACCAGTGCCGCTTAGGTTTTCAGAGTAACGTTTTACCAAATCCTGCTTCGAAACACGAGGATCCATATCTATATCATTAGCCTAATAAAGCACGCAGATTTCTACATATAATCAACACCTCACCCCACCAGGATTCGAATCCACGATCTTATAATTGTGACCGGGGAACGCTACCTCTGGGCTATCAGAACACTAAAAGCAGTCCTAGACACTGCTATATTTCACACAAAGCCTCATGAACGAGCTCATGGCGCCGTGAACCTCTAATGGGGGCCACCCCTGCCGCTTAGGTGATCAGAGCAACGTTTTACCAAAACCTGCTTCGAAAGACGAGAATCCATAAATATTTCATTAGCCCAATAAAGCACGCACACTACTTCATATAATCAACAACTCACCCCGCCAGGATTCGAACCCACGATCTTATAATTGTGACCGGGGAACGCTACCTCTGGGCCTCCAGGACACTAAAAGCAGTAATAGACTCTGTTATATTTCACACAAAGCCTGTTGAACGAGCTTATGATGCTGTGAACCTTTAATAGGTACCACACGTGCCGCTTGGTGACCAGAGGAACGTTTTACCAAATCCGGCTACGAAACAGGAGGATCCATATATATTTCTTTAGCCCAATAAAGCATGCGGACTTCTACATATACTCAACACCTCACCCCACCAGGATTCGAACCCAAAATCTGATAATTGTGACCAGGGAATGCTACCTGTGGGCCACCAGGACAATAAAAGCAGTCCTAGACTCTGTTATATTTAACACAAAGCCCGTTGAATGAGCTTATGGCGCCGTGAACCTATAACGAGGGCCACCCCTGCCGCTTAGGTGATCAGAGCAACGTTTAACCAAATCCGGCTTCGAAACACGAGGATCCATATATATTTGATTAGCCCAATAAAGCACGCGGACGTCTACATATAATCAACACCTCACCCCACCAGGATTCAAACCCAAAATCTGATAATTGTGACCAGGTAATGCTACCTGTGGACCACCAGGACACTAAGAGCAGTCCTAGACTCTGTTATATTTCACACAAAGCCTGTTCAACGAGCTTAGGGCGCCGTGAACCTGTAATGGGGACCACCAGTGCCGCTTAGGTGATCAGAGTAACGTTTTACCAAATCCGGCTTCGAAACACGTGGATCCATATCTATTTCATTAGCCTAATAAAGCACGCGGATTTCTACATATAATCAACACCTCACCCCACCAGGATTCGAACCCACGATCTTATAATTGTGACCGGGGAATGGTACCTCTGGGCCACCAGGACACTAAAAGCAGTCCTAGACTCTGTTATATTTCACACAAAGCCTGTTCAACGAGCTTATGGCACTGTGAACCTCTAATGGGGACCACCCGTGCCGCTCAGGTGATCAGAGCAACGTTTTACCTAATGCTGATTGGAAACACGAGGATCCATATATATTTCATGAGCCCAATAAAGCACGCGGACGTCTACATATAATCGACACCTCACCCCACCAGGATTCGAACCCAAGATCTGATAATTGTCACCAGGGAATGCTACCTGTGGACCACCAGGACACTAAAAGCAGTCTTAGACTCTGATATATTTCACACAAAGCCTGTTCAACGAGCTTATGGCGCCGTGAACCTGTAATGGGGACACCAGTGCCGCTTAGGTTTTCAGAGTAACGTTTTACCAAATCCGGCTTCGAAACACGAGGATCCATATCTATTTCATTAGCCCAATAAAGCACGCACACTTCTACATATATTCAACACCTCACCCCACCAGGATTCGAACCCACGATCTTATAATTGTGACCAGGGAATGCTACCTGTGGACCACCAGGACACTAAGAGCAGTCCTATACTCTGTTATATTTCACACAAAGCCTATTCAACGAGCTTATGGCGCCGTGAACCTGTAATGGGGACCACCAGTGCCGCTTAGGTGTTCAGAGTAACGTTTTACCAAATCCGGCTTCGAAACACGAGGATCCATATCTATTTCATTAGCCCAATAAAGCACGCACACTTCTACATATAATCAACACCTCACCCCACCAGGATTCAAACCCACGATCTTATAATTGTGACTGGAGAACGCTACCTCTGGGCCACCAGGACAGTAAAAGCAGTCCTAGACTGTTTTATTTCACACAAAGCCTGTTCAATGAGCTTATGGTGCCGTGAACCTCTAATGGGGACAACCCGTGCCGCTTAGGTGATCAGAGCAACGTTTTACCAAATCCGGCTTCGAAACACGAGGATCGATATATATTTCATTAGCCCAATAAAGCACGCATATTTCTACATATAATCAACACCTCACCCCACCAAGATTCGAACCCATGATCTTATAATTGTGACCGGGGAACGCTACCTCTGGGCCACCAGGACACTAAAAGCAGTCCTAGACGCTGTTATATTTTACACAAAGCCTGTTGAACGAGCTTATGGCTCCGTGAACCTCAAATGGGGACCACCCGTGCCACTTAGGTGGTCAGAGCAACGTTTTACCAAATCCGGCTTCGAAACACGAGGATCCATATATATTTCATTTGCCTAATAAAGCACACGGTCTTCTACATATAATCAACACCTCACCCCACCAGGATTTGAACCCACGATCTTATAATTGTGACCGGGGAACACTACCAGTCTGGGCCACCAGGACACTATAAGCAGTCCAAAACACTGTTATATTTCACACAAAGCCTGTTCAACGAGCTTATGGCACTGTGAACCTCTAATGGGGACCACCCGTGCCGCTTAGGTGATCACAGCTATGTTTAACCAAATCCGGCTTCGAAACCCAAGGATCCATATATATTTCATTAGCCCAATAAAGCACGCGGACGTCTACATATAATCAACACCTCACCCCACCAGGATTCAAACCCAAAAACTGATAATTGTGAATAGGGAATGCTACCTGTGGACCACCATGACAAGAAAAGCAGTCCTAGACTCTGTTATATTTCACACAAAGCCTGTTGAACGAGCTTATGGCGCCGTGAACCTCTAATGGGGACCACCCGTGCCGCTCAGGTGATCAGAGCAACGTTTTACCAAATGCTCCTTGGAAACACGAGGATCCATATATATTTCATTAGCCCAATAAAGCACGCGGACGTCTACATATAATCAACACCTCACCCCACCAGGATTCGAACCCAAGATCTGATAATTGTCACCAGGGAATGCTACCTGTGGACCACCAGGACACTAAAAGCAGTCTTAGACTCTGTTATATTTCACACAAAGCCTGTTCAACGAGCTTATGGCGCCGTGAACCTGTAATGGGGACCACCAGTGCCGCTTAGGTTTTCAGAAAAACGTTTTACCAAATCCGTCTTCGAAACACGAGGATCCATATCTATTTCATTAGCCCAATAAAGCACGCACACTTCTACATATATTCAACACCTCACCCCACCAGGATTCGAACCCACGATCTTATAATTGTGACCGGGGAACGCTACCTCTGGGCTACCAGGACACTAAAAGCAGTCCTTGAAACTGTTAAGTTTCACACAAAGCCTGTTGAACGAGC
>NW_024739050.1:0-5880 GCF_018991925.1 Homarus americanus | reverse complement strand
AGTATAACAAAGTCCCTGGATCTAGTATAACAAAGTTCCCTGATTGAGTATAACAAAGTCTCTTGACTCAGTATAACAAAGTTCTTACTCTATAACAAAGTCTCTTGATCTAGTATAATAAAAGTTCCCTAGATTTAGTATAATAAAGTTCCTGGACGAAGTATAACAAAGTCTCTGGATCTAGGTAACAAAGTCCCTGGATCTAGTATAACAAAAGTCCCCTGGATCTAGTATAACAAAGTCCCCTGATCGAGTACATAACAAAGTCTCTCGATCTAGTATAACAAAGTCTCCCTGATCTAGTATATAACAGCACTTGACTGAGTATAACAAAGTCCCCTCGACTGAGTATAACAAAGTCTCTGACGGGAGTATAACAAAGTCTCCCTGATTTAGTATAACAAAGTCTCTTGGATTTAGTAAGTAACAGTTCTCTATCGGTATAATAAAGCTCGATTGAGTATAACAAAGTTTTCGATTTAGTATAACAAAAGTTCTCTTACCTAATATAACAAATGGATTTAGTATAACAAAGTTCTACCGAGTATAACAGTAAATTTACCTAGTATAACAAAGTTCTTTACCGAGTATAACAAAGCCCCTTGATCAAGTATAACAAAGTTCCCTGATCTAGTAGTATAACAAAGTCCCCTAATCTAGTGTATATAAACAAAGTCTCCCTGATCTAGCATAAGAAAGCCTCAATCTAATATAACAAAGTCCCTGATCTAAAAGTAACAAAGTCCCCTGATCTAGCATAACAAAGTCTCTCAATCTAATATAACAAAAGTCTCGACTATATAACAAAGTCTCCCTGATCTATATAACAAAGTCTCTGACCTAGTATAACAAAGTCTCTCACCCAGTATAACAAAGTTCCCTGGACGCAGTATAACAAAGTTCCCCACCCACAGCACAAAGTCTCTCGACTAGTACAACAAAGTTCTCGATTCCAGCATAACAGTTCTCGACGAGTATAACAAAGTTCTCACCCAATATAACAAAGTCTCCTGGATCTAGTATACAAAAACTCGAACGAGTATATCAAAGTTCTCTTTATCTAGTATAATAAAAACTTGACTAGTATATAACAAAGTCCCCCTGACGAAAGTATAACAAAGTCTCTCACCCACATAACAAAGTCTCACCGAGTATATAACAAAGCCCCTGATCTATATAACAAAAAAACCTGATCCAGATAACAAAGCCCCTGACCCAGCACAACAAAGCTCCCTTACTAGTATAACAAAGCCCCTACACAAAAAAAACCCTACAGATAACAAAGTCCCTACGAGAATATAACAAAACCCTGACCCATTATAACAAAAACATGAACTAGTATAACAAAATTCCCTGACAATATAACAAAGTCCCTGATCTAGTATAACAAAATCCCTGATCTAGTATAACAAACTCCCCGATCTAGCATAACAAATCCCCTGATCTAGTATAACAAAGTCCCTGATCTAGTATAACAAAGTCCCCCGATAAAACAAAAGCCCTTACCTAATATAACAAAGTCCCCGATCGAGCATAACAAAGTCACCTGATCTAGTATAACAAAGTCCTGATCTAGTATAACAAAGTCCCTGATCAAGTATAACAAAGTCCCCTGATCTAGTATAACAAAGTCCCCTGATCTAGTATAACAAAGTCCCCTGATCTAGTATAACAAAGTCCTCGATCGAGTATAACAAAGTCCCCTGATCTAGTATAACAAAGTCCCCTGATCTAGTATAAACAAAGTCCCCTAATCTAATATAACAAAGTCCCCTGATCTAGTATAACAAAGTCCCCTGATCTAGTATAACAAAGTCCCCTGATCTAGTATAACAAAGTCCCCTGATCTAGTATAACAAAGTCCCTGATCTAGTATAACAAAGTCCCTGATCCAGTATAACAAAGTCTCGATCTAGTATAACAAAGTCACCTGATCTAGTATAACAAAGTCCCGATCTAGTATAACAAAGTCCCCTGATCTAGTATAACAAAGTCCCCTGATCTAGTATAACAAAGTCCCGATCCAGTATAACAAAGTCCCCGATCTAGTATAACAAAGTTCCCTGATCAAGTATAACAAAGAAGTCCCCTGATCTATTATAACAAAGTCCTGATCAGTATACAAAAGTCCCCTGACTTTAGTATAACAAAGTCCCTGATCTAGTATATCAAAGTCCCTGATCTAGTATAACAAAGTCCTGATCTAGTATAACAAAGTCCCTTGATCTAGTATATAACAAAGTCCCTGATCCAGCATAACAAAGTCCCCTGATCTAGTATAACAAAGTCCCTGATCTAGTATAACAAAGTCCCCGATCTATATAACAAAGTCCCCCGATCCAGTATAACAAAGTCCCCTGATCCAGTATAACAAAGTCCCTGACTGCTATAAATAAAGTCCCCTGATCTAATATAACAAAGTCCCCTGATCTAGTATAACAAAGTCCCCTGATCTATATAACAAAGTCCCCTGATCTAGTATAACAAAGTCCCCTGATCTAGTATAACAAAGTCCCTGATCTATATAACAAAGTCCCTGATCTAATATAACAAAGTCCCCTGATCTAGTATATAACAAAGTCCTGATCTAGTATAACAGTCCTCTGATCTAGTATAACAAAGTCCCTGATCTAGTATAACAAAGTCCCTCGATCTAGTATAACAAAGTCCCCTGATCTAGTATAACAAAGTCTCTGATCTAGTATAACAAAGTCCCTGATCGAGTATGCAACAAAGTCCCCTGATCTAGTATAACAAAGTCCCCTGATCTAGTATAACAAAGTCCCCTGATCTAGTATAACAAAGTCTCCCCTGATCTAGTAGAAGCAAAGTCCTGATCTAGTATATAACAAAGTCCCTGATCTAGTATAACAAAAGTCTCTGATCTAGTATAACAAAGTCCCCTGATCTAGTATAACAAAGTCCCTGATCAAGATATAGCATAAACAAAGTCCCCAATCTATAACAAAGTCCCCTGATCTAGTATAACAAAGTCCCCTGATCAGTATAACAAAGTCCCCAGATCTAGTATACCAAAGTCCCCTGACGAAGTATAACAAAGTCCCCTGATCTAGTATAACAAAGTCCCCTGATCTAGTATAACAAAGTCCCCTGATCTATATACCAAAGTCCTGATCTAGTATAACAAAGTCCCTGATCTAGTATAACAAAGTCCCCTGATCTAGTATAACAAAGTCCCTGATCTAGTACAACAAAGTCCCCTGATCTAGAAGCTATATAACAAAAGTCCCTGATCTAGTATAACAAAGTCCCCTGATCTAGTATAACAAAAGTCCCTGATCTAGTATAACAAAGTCCCTGATCTAGCATAACAAAGTCCCCGGATCTAGTATAACAAAGTCCCCTGATCTAGTATAAACAAAGTCCCCCTGATCAGTATACCAAAGTCCCTGATCTAGAATAACAAAGTCCCTTGATCTAGCATAACAAAGTCCCCGATCTAGTATACCAAAGTCCCCTGATCTAGTATGTAACAGTCCTTGATCTAGTATAACAAAGTCCCCGATCTAGTATAACAAAGTCCCCTGATCTAGCACAACAAAGTCCCTGATCTAGTATATAACAAAGTCCCTGATCTAGTATAACAGTCCCTCTATATAAAAAAGTCCTGATCTAGTAACAAAGTCCCTGATCTAGTATAATAAAGTCCCCTGATCTAGTATAACAAAGTCCCCTGATCCATATACACAAAGTCCCTGATCTAGTATAACAAAGTCCCCTGCTATAGCATACCAAAGTCCCCTGATCTAGTATAACAAAGTCCCTGATCTAGTAGAATAAAGTACCCTGATCTAGTATAACAAAGTCCCTGATCTAGTACAAAAAAGTCCCTGATCTAGTATAACAAAGTCCCCGATCTAGTATAACAAAGTCCCCTGATTCCAGAAGTAAACAAAGTCCCCTGATCTAGTATCAAAACTCCTGATCTAGTATAACAAAGTCCCCTGATCTAGCATAACAAAGTCCCTGATCTAGTATAAACAAAGTCCCCTGATCTAATATACAAAGTCCCCCGATCTAGTATAACAAAGTCCTCGATTTAGTATAACAAAGTCCTGATCCATAACAAAGTCCCCTGATCCAGAAAAAGTCCCTGATCTAGTATAACAAAGTCCTGATCTATAAAACAAAGTCCCTGATCTAGTATAACAAAGTCCCCTGATCTAGTATAACAAAGTCCCCTGATCTAGTATATAGCACAAAGTCCCTGATCTAAGTATAACAAAGTCCCCGATCTAGTATAAAGTCCCCTTGATCTAGTATACCAAAACTCTGATCAGTATAATAAAAGTCCCCTGATCTAGTATACAAAGTCCCTCGATCTAGTATAACAAAGTCCCCGATACAGAATACAACAAAGTCCCTGATCAGTATAACAAAGTCCCCGATCTATACAAAAGTCCCCTGATCTAGTATAACAAAGTCCCTGATCTAGTATGAAAGTCCCTGATCTAGTATAACAAAGTCCTGATCAGGCAAAAAAAGTCCCTGATCTAGTATAACAAAAAGTCCTCGATCCAATAGAAAACAAAGTCCCCTGATTCAGTAGGAACAAAAAGTCCCTGATCTAGTATCAACAAAGTCCCTGATCTAGTATCAACAAAGTCCCTGACTAGTAGCACCAAAGTCCCTGATCAGTAGCGCAACAAAGTCCCGATTCATAGCAGTAACAAAGTCCCCTGATCTAGAGAGAACAAAGTCCCCTGGATCGGTAGTATATAACAAAGTCCCTGATCTAGTGTACAATAAAGTCCCCTGATCTAGTATAACAAAGTCCCCTGATCTAGTAAGCAACAAAGTCCCCTGATCCGTAAGTAACAAAGTCCCCCGATCTAGTATAACAAAACCCCCGATCTCAGTATAACAAAGTCCCCTGACATAGCATAACAAAGTCCCCTGATCTATAGTATAACAAAGTCCCCTGATCTAGAGTACCAAAGTCCTCTATTCAGTATAAACAAAGTCCCCTCGATCTAGTATGTACAAAAACCTTGATCTAGTAAACCAAAAGTCCCCTGATCTAGTATATAAAAAAGTCCCTGATCTATATAAACAAAGTCCCCTGATCTAGTATAACAAAGTCCTCGATCTGTACAATAAAGTCCCTGATCTAGTATATACCAAAGTCTCTGATCTAGTATATAAAAAGTCCCTCGATTAAAAATAACAAAGTCCCCGATCGAGTATATAACAAAGTCCCCTGATCTAGTAGTACAAAAGTCCCCTGATCTAGTATGTAAACAAAGTCCCTGATCTAGTAAGAAAAGTCCCCTGATCTAGTACAATAAAGTCTCTTGATTGAGAAAAACAAAGTCCCTGATCATAGTATAAAAAACAAAGTCCCCTTGATCTAGTATAACAAAGTCCCTGCTCTATATCACAAAGTCCCTGATCTAGTATAACAAAGTCCTTGATTTAGGTGGAAACAAAGTCCCTCGATCAAGTATAACAAAGTCCCCATCCAGTATAACAAAGTCCTTCGATTCAGTGATACCAAAAGTCCCCTGATCTAGTATAAAATAAAGTCCTGATCTAGTATAACAAAGTCCCTGATCTAGTATACCAAAGTCCCTGATCTAGTATGCAACAAAAGTCCCTTGATCTAGTATAACAAAGTCTCCTGATCTATAACAGTCCCTGATCTAGTAGAACAAAGTCCTCGATCTAGTATAAATCAAAAGTCCCCTGATCTAGTATACCAAAGTCCCTCGATCTAGTATACCAAAGTCCCCTGATCTAGTATAACAAAGTCCCTGATCTAGTATAACAAAGTCCCTGATCTATATAACAAAGTCCCTGATTAAGTATAACAAAGTCCCTGATCTAGTATACAAAGTCCCCGATCTAGTATAACAAAGT
>NW_024739049.1:0-7799 GCF_018991925.1 Homarus americanus | reverse complement strand
AAGACAGATACAAGTACACTTAACATGGCATATACAGGTACACTTAACATGGCAGATACAGGTTCACTTAACAAGACAGATACAAGTACACTTAACATGGCAGATACAGGTACACTTAACCAGACAGATACAGGTACACTTAACATGGCAGATACAAGTACACTTAACAGGACAGATACAGGTACACTTAACAAGACAGATACAGGTACACTTAACATGGCAGATACAGGTACACTTAACAAGACAGATACAAGTACACTTAACATGGCAGATACAGGTACACTTAACAAGACAGATACAGGTACACTTAACAAGATAGATACAAGTACACTTAACATGGCAGATACAGGTACACTTAACAAGACAGATACAAGTACACTTAACATGGCAGATACAGGTACACTTAACAAGACAGATACAGGTACACTTAACAAAACAGATACAAGTACACTTAACATGGCAGATACAGGTACACTTAACAGGACAGATACAAGTACACTTAACATGGCAGATACAGGTACACTTAACAAGACAGATACAAGTACACTTAACATGGCATATACAGGTACACTTAACAAGACAGATACAGGTACACTTAACAAGACAGATACAGGTACACTTAACAAGACAGATACAAGTACACTTAACATGGCAGATACAGGTACACTTAACAAGACAGATACAGGTACACTTAACATGGCAGATACAGGTACACTTAACAAGACAGATACAAGTACACTTAACATGGCAGATACAGGTACACTTAACAAGACAGATACAAGTACACTTAACATGGCAGATACAGGTACACTTAACAAGACAGATACAGGTACACTTAACAAGACAGATACAAGTACACTTAACATGGCAGATACAGGTACACTTAACAAGACAGATATAGGTACACTTAACATGGCAGATACAGGTACACTTAACAAGACAGATACAGGTACACTTAACATGGCAGATACAAGTACACTTAACATGGCAGATACAGGTACACTTAACAAGACAGATACAGGTACACTTAACAAGACAGATACAAGTACACTTAACATGGCAGATACAGGTACACTTAACAAGACAGATATAGGTACACTTAACATGGCAGATACAGGTACACTTAACATGGCAGATACAGGTACACTTAACAAGACAGATACAAGTACACTTAACAGGACAGATACAAGTACACTTAACATGGCAGATACAGGTACACTTAACAAGACAGATACAAGTACACTTAACATGGCAGATACAAGTACACTTAACAGGACAGATACAGGTACACTTAACAAGACAGATACAAGTACACTTAACAGGACAGATACAAGTACACTTAACAGGACAGATGCAAGTACACTTAACAGGGCAGATACAAGTACACTTAACAGGACAGATACAGGTACACTTAACAAGACAGATACAAGTACACTTAACAGGACATATTCAGGTACACTTAACAAGACAGATACAAGTACACTTAACAGGACAGATACAGGTACACTTAACAGGACAGACACAGGTACACTTAACAGGACAGAGACAAGTACAGTTAACAGGATAGATACAGGTACACTTAACAGGACAGAGACAAGTACACTTAACAGGGCAGATACAAGTACACTTAACAAGACAGATACAAGTACACTAAACATGGCAGATACAGGTACACTTAACAAGACAGATACAAGTACACTTAACATGGCAGATACAGGTACACTTAACAAGACAGATACAAGTACACTTAAGAGGACAGATGCAAGTACACTTAACAAGACAGATACAAGTACACTTAACAGGACAGATGCAAGTACACTTAACAGGACAGATACAAGTACACTTAACAGGACAGATACAGGTACACTTAACAAGACAGATACAAGTACACTTAACAGGACAGATGCAAGTACACTTAACAGGGTAGATATAGGTACACTTAACAGGATAGATATAGGTACACTTAACAGGACAGATGCAGATACACTTAACAGGACAGATACAGGTACACTTAACAGGGTAGATATAGGTACACTTAACAGGACAGATACAGGTACACTTGAGAGGACAGATACAAGTACACTTAACAGGACAGATACAAGTACACTTAACAGGACAGATACAAGTACACTTAACAAGACAGATACAAGTACACTTAACAGGACAGATACAAGTACACTTAACAGGACAAATGCAAGTACATTTAACAGGACAGATACAAGTACACTTAACAGGACATATACAGGTACACTTTACAGGACAGATACAGGTACACTTTGAATCCTGAGCATGTTTATACTTTAAGAGACTACTGGACAGCCACTGGTCAGACTGGGAAATAAATCAAATGAATTGCCGTATAAGTCCGGGTGAAGGAGCGGCCACCAATGTTTATA
Organism: Homarus americanus; assembly: GCF_018991925.1. Lineage (NCBI taxonomy): Eukaryota > Metazoa > Arthropoda > Malacostraca > Decapoda > Nephropidae > Homarus > Homarus americanus. The sequence continues at coordinate 5,403 of NW_024739049.1, read as the reverse complement.
TGAATGGATAATTACCTATGTTGATCTACTGTAGAGGCGGCGGGAACATGTAATGGTCTAGTGAGTTTTGTTTGGTACCTGTTGTTAATGATTTCTCTCTTCTCTTCTCTTCTCAATGGTCTTACACGTATTCAGTTATACAGTAATAACAGTCGACGTCAGCTGTTCTCCGCCATTGTTCGCGTGACGTCACTGCGTCGTGTGAGAATAATTATTGTAATCACAGTTCCGGAAGAGTCCATAACACGGCACGTCACTTAACTGGTTCTGTAGTTAGGGTTTTTTATATATCTCCGGCAAACGGTTTAGTTCATATATCCGGCAAATGTTTTAGTTCATATATCCGGCAAACGTTTTAGTTCATATATCCGGCAAATGTTTTAGTTCATATATCCGGCAAATGTTTTAGTTCATATATCCGGCAAATTTTTTAGTTCATATATCCGGCAAATGTTTTAGTTCATATATCCGGCAAATATTTTAGTTCATATATCCGGCAAATTTTTTAGTTCATATATCCGGCAAATGTTTTAGTTCATATATCCGGCAAATGTTTCAGTTCATATATCCGGCAAACGTTTTAGTTCTGGTATACGTTACGTATTTTTTCATTTTTATTAATACCTTTACATGATGATGATGATGAATGGTGATAATGATGATGACCTTTAAATATGATAACGACTTAACTTTAACTGTAATAATAACATATAAATACTGGTTTAAAAATAATATAATTAGTCAGCAGTAAATTTAACACCACTGACCCAAGCTTACATAAACACACCTGATTTACCAATTTGTTAAGTTCACAATTAATGGGTATTTTACACTCAAAAGTTTATAGCCAATTACGTTTTAATGAATGATTGCATTTTTGTGTGTCAAAGGCGACCGTACGTCTGGCGAAGGAGTTTTATGACTGTGAGGAGAAGGCCAGACGCTGCTCATTACCAGGACTGGCAGTGTGTTTTATGGTAGACCCCTGACTGTGCCCCGACGACACCAGCCGATCACACACACATTTACTCACTCACTTACTCCACCGACAGACTATTACTACGTCGACAGATTCTCACATATATTCTTCCCGTAATTAGTGAAGGTCGGCTGGTCTCCACACTCCCTCCCCTTCCCCGTGTCCACGGCGGCCACCACACACGTAGCCAAAGATCCATTTACAAGCTCCTTACACGTGTGTGTGAGCCCCGCCCACCATTCTCCGGACACACACACATTTCATACTGTCCTCGGATGGGCGTGTGACTTGTGGCAGGTGTCGTCGCCCTTACCTTACGACCCAAGACAATGTTTCTTACCTACCACTGTGTCGGACATTACTGCTGTCTTCCCTGCTGGCGGGGCACGTAGGTCGACCATCACACATAATGTTTACTTACAAAATACACAATAGTTTCCACCATTCAGGATGATGCAATAACTAACCTCTTGAGGATTTTTAGCTTTAATTATCGTCCTTCGAATGTTATTGTTTAAACCAATGTCCTTAAAGATTTATAGCTTAAACCATCGTTAAAGGTTATAACAGCTGGGTTAAGTTCTCTGTCATCATCTTTTAGGATTTGGTTTGACATTAAAAATAACCATTATTCCCGTCTTTATATACAGCATTAACCCTAGGCCACATTATTCACCGTCTTGGCCACTAGTCTTATTCATCATAGTTTAATACCGTCTCTTCACTATTCCGAGTTCAGACCAGTATCATCTGCATATCGAACATTTGATACTACTTTACCATTAACTTTTAGTCCTTCATCGTTTCTTATAACTTTTCTCATTATAAATTTTTGATCAGTGATTATGCAGTCCTGGAGATAGCACGCAGCCCTTTCTAACTCCTTCCGAGGGTTAGGTTAGTTTAGGTTAAGTTAGGTTTTATTAATTAAGTAGGAGATGTTGTTAGGTTGTGTTAGGGATCTCTTGAAGACTAGGAATCCCCGCATATTTCGCTTGGTGATTAAGTACCTTAACTCTAAACGGGGGGTTAGGCTAGTTTAAGTTAGATTGAGTTAGGTTAGGTTACGTTAGGTTAAATTGGATTAAATTGGGTTAGATTAGGTTTTAATTAGGTTAGGTTTGGTTAGGTTGAAACAAGGGATGGCTCCTTAACTTTATGATATCCGGTTAATGTTAGGATAAGTGTTATAAAGATAGGGCAGGTTAATGTTTGGTTTGGTTTGGTTAGGTTAGCTTTGCGTTATGTTAGGTTACATTAGTTTAATGTTAGGTTAACTTAATGGACTAGGTGGCGAAACTGCGAATCATCGCCCCCCCCCCCCTCTCCCTCCCCACTCCACCTGCTGTTTGATAATTTTGATAAACGACCAAACAGGCAGACAGACAGAGATAACTACACGAATAAATATATAATGAAATGGACATACACTTAGACAGATGAATATATCAAATAGACAGATAGATAAATAGACAGACAGACACAAGACCCCCCCAGGTTGGTATGTCATGGTCCTTCAGTGTGTGGTGATAAATGGCTCGGGTCTTGTGTGTTCGTGGGTCTGCGGGTCTCTGAATTTTCTAAAAGTTATTATTACTTTTTCTTCGTCAGTAATGTATAGGAGTGATGCTCAAGGTTCCTTTATTAACGGTGGGTCTCTCTCTCTCTCTCTCTCTCTCTCTCTCTCTCTCTCTCTCTCTCTCTCTCTCTCTGTGTGTGTGTGTGTGTGTTTTGCGCTATTCGGCCCCTGAAGAGCCCTGGCGTCTCCTTACTAACGTTGCGTCAAATGGCCTAAGACACAAACTGGCGTTTCTCCCACTCCTGGGAGTTGTTGATATAGTGTGCGCCTATTTTTGCCAGGTCTTGGAGGGGGAGGTGTCTATCTGTCCTTCTGTCTTTTCAATTGTGTGATGCTCTCTCTCTCTCTCTCTCTCTATTTTTCCTTCTTCCTCTTTTCCCTCTTTCTTTTTCCTTCTTTCACTTTTCTCTCTCTCTCCTTTCTCCTGTCTCTCTTTCATTCTCCCTCTGCTGCTCTCTGATTCATCCTCTCGACTTTTCCCTCCTCTCTCTCTCTCCAGAAACAATAAATATACAGTAAACTCCTAAGTGGCATCCCTCCCCCTACACCAATTACCATACATGGGTCAACACGTGGACACGTCAATAGTCATCAGTGGTAGAACGTAACAAAGGGTAATCCTGGGCCGAGTTTACTCTTTTCAATAATTTACCATCCAGCTATTCTTATATGCTCTTTATCTCTATATACCTTATATTCTTATATAAGTAACTCGTATGCTTCTCTGCTTATGTTTTCCAAGTCAATGTTCTTTCTTTCATTTCCTTTCATATATATATATATATTCTCAGTTTCAATGTTCCTACCTTTCTGAAGTATACTTTGTTATATGTCTATTCTTATACATGGGTTAGTCTGGGGAACCATGTTATTCTTTGTACAACTCTTTTTATACTTACAAAGGGTAGCTGCCACCACCCAGACTTTTCATTATATAACCTAACTCATGGAAAGTTGTTGGGTAGTGTGGTAGATGTCTAGGCACGTGAGTAAGTATTATTTTCTGGGAACCAATGTTAAGAAGGAGCAGAGTGGTGATACTCGGAGATTTACTAATTCAATATTTATTGACAAGTGAGTGGAGAAGATGCATCTTAAATTCACTCAGGCTAAACAGAACCGCAATTAACTTATTAAATCATCAAACACTTCAAGAGCTTATTACCTCATTCAACACCTCCAAATACTCATTACTTTATTAGACAATTGGGATATCATTACCTTGATACATGAGATTCCGTAACTATTATTCACAAGCCATCACTGGACTAAAATCGTAAATCGAGATAAATGAAACAAATTGATGAATCACATTGAAAATTTTTGAAACTTAAAGGGCGAAGTGTTCTTATGGATGTTCACCTAACAAACACAATGCGAGTTACCTGTTCAGCGATAAACAAGCAAACACACACTCACACACACACACTCACACACACACCACAAACAAACTTTGCAAAATAGTTCAACATTTCGTGACTGTGGTCTTAAGGTCAGGGTCAGGTTAGAGGCTACAACCACTCACTACTAACATGACCAATTGACGGAGCCAACATTCACTCGAGAACCAGACGGGATAACTTAACCAATATTCATCACTTTTGTATTATAGAATTGATGTGTCTGTTCCTCATATACCGTCATCACATTCGAGCATTGGGATGTAATAAACACAAATGACCTAACCTAACCTAACCTAACCTGCCACTAAAACCAGATTTTCTATTACATAACGCTAAGACAGTGGTTCTCAACCTTGTTTGCCCCATGCACCCCTTTCACCATCTGTCAGAATGTCATTCCCCCCTCCTTTCCAAGATTGTCTGCCTCAATAAGTGCATTCCAAATAATATGCATATAATACTGAAAATCCTTTATTTTTTCCATATTAGTACATATACATTTACAATTTTACATGGATTATTTTTATAGTGGAGTTTTACAAATTAAATGCCAATTGAAAATGTTGATGGATTTATAAAACTTGAATAAAAGTAAAATAGTTTTTTTTTTATTTATAATGAATTACTTAACAGACCAAACTGAAGCATAATGCAATAAACAAAAAGTTCAATAGAATACCAGGATATTGTAAATTTGTAATTAATTTTATTCAGATGAAGATTACAGTCAATGAGAAACCTGTGATTGTTTTTTCTTCGCCAATTCTGGGATACGCGGAGGAGTGCTTGAAAGGGCACAACGCAGGTCATTTTCTACCTCTAATCTACTACGTTGCTTCGTTTTAATTTGCAACAGAGTTGAAAAGCCTGACTCACAAAGATATGTCGACACAAACGGAAGCAATGCACGGATAGCTCTTTCTGCCACTTTTGGGTAGGAATCGCACATCAAGGGCCAAAATTCTGTGATTGATTTCTCATTGAACATATCTCTTGCTCCCGAATCAGTTTCCCCCCCCCCCTGAAAACCTGAATTCCCCCCCTGGGGGGAATTCCCCCCTGGTTGAGAACCCCTGGTGTAGATGATGATGGTGAAGATGATAATGGTGTAGATGATGATGGTGTAGATGATAATAGTGTAGATGATAATAGTGTAGATGATGATCGTGTAGATGATAATAGTGTAGATGATAATAGTGTAGATGATGATCGTGTAGTGATGATAGTGTAGATGATAGTGTAGATGATAGTGTAGATGATAATAGTGTAGATGATGATCGTGTAGATGATAATAGTGTAGATGATGATCGTGTAGATGATAATAGTGTAGATGATAATAGTGTAGATGATGATCGTGTAGATGATGATAGTGTAGATGATAATAGTGTAGATGATGATCATGTAGATGATGATAATGTAGATGATAATAGTGTAGATCTACA
>NW_024739048.1:0-16482 GCF_018991925.1 Homarus americanus | reverse complement strand
CAGTGCGTAACAGAGACGCGGACTGATCGCCCAAGATGCTAACAAGTCTATCATTTGGTGAAGAGGATAAATGAAAATGAAAAGCTGTATTATACTGTATGTGGCTGTACTGCGCACATCATTGTCATTCCTAAAAACCCATTTTAATTCATATTACGCTACATAATATTCAAATCCACCACGCTTGTACAATCTCCGGAGAGACGTGTTTTTCCCATCCGTTTTACACTCAGGATCACTCCCAGTAAGTCCCGCCTTCGAACACAGTTGTCACTACGTTTATTGCACTCTCTACTGGCAAACGCAACCTTGAATTAGTCTGTGTAAATCAACTTTAGTAATTCACCAGATCTTTGTCAACTGAGGGTCATCCTTGAATGAGTAACAGTTAAATTGTTTGTAATTTCTGTCATTGCGTGAGTAGCGATCGCTGGCAACTCAGGGGTATATAAACCAGTGCGAGGCGGGAGGAGTAGACCTCCCGTATCACCTTTCACCTTCGTTCTCAGGTATGTTTTGTGTTTATAACCATTCAGTTTGATTCAGTCTATTGTAGTGAATGGAAAACCTAACCCAATGCCTAGTCCACTCTGCCCGCTACCTAACGAGCTACATGCTGTCCAGAGGGGGTCTGGTGGCAGCGACCCTTAGAAATTAAGATTAGAGTTAAGTATTCCCCCTTAGAACTAGTGACCCCAGTCTGGCAGTATAGTACAGTTGTCAAATTTCTCTGTTTGTCTATTTCTCTTTGTATGGGCTCACATACATACGTACATGTAAGAGATCTCACACTCAGGATGGAGGTAAGAATAGAAACTCACAATGCATTTTCTGTATACATATATTGTATGTACAGTGCAGTGCTAGGGAGTTGCTGTATGGTGAGAAGCTTGCTCAGAGGTCCTGTTGGGTGAGGAGCTTGTTGAGAGAGCTTGTTGGTGAGGAGCTTGTAGGGAGGTCTTGCTGGTTCTGGAGAGTTGAGTAGAATGATCTCCACAGTTCAAGTTTAGAAGCTCCAAAAGTTGTTGGTAGCGAAAGTCAGAGCGGGGAAGATGACAGAGGAAGGAGCAGGAGGTTAGGAAGGGAATTGTAGTGGGAGAGATAGTGCCGTGGCTTTACACGACTGCGTTTATTTGGTTAGCGCATAACGCACATATTTGGTTTTGTCTGTGTTGGGTGTGTGATCCTCGGGTCACCACTCCTCCGGATTGTGTCAGTTCAAGTTTAGAAGCTCCAACAACTTTCCCTGAATACGAATTCGCAACCTTTCGATTTACAACAGGTGCCTACTTTCCTGCTAGGTGAACAGGGACCAAGGGGGCTAGGAAGAGTGTCCAAACAACTTCCGCTTGCCCGGGAATCGAACCCGTGACATCTTGCTTGCGAGGCAAGAGCGATACCGCTTCTACCACAAGCGCTCCAAGGGCTTGCTGGTTGTTGTTGTTGTTGAGATTGTCGGACCGTAGTCCGACATGGGCCTTTGCCTATAGGCGGCCCGTTTGGTGGTTCCGGCTGGAGCTCCTGGAGCAGCCAGACCGGATTGGGATTGGAGGTGGTCCCACCTGCAGATTTGGAAGGACACTGCAGGTTGCAAGTGTTAGCGGACCCCCGATCAGTGGACGCTTACCACCAACCCCCACTCTTGGACGTGGTCAGTTTCGGAGTGGCGCGCCCCCCGAACTGGGGTCCGCACTTGCTGGGAGAGGATACTTTCTAAGCTATCTGGGTGGTGGGTATCGTGTGATGACCCGGAGTAGGTGGTGAATGTGGTCTGTTTGGGCCTTTCGGGTTAGAGTGGCCGCTGGTGTTGTGTGTGTTTCTTGGGAGATTTGAGTTCTGTTTCGGAGGCTTTGTGTGACTTCGCAGTCGAGAAGATAGTGTTCAAGTGGGTTGGCTGCTGGCTCCTGACAGTAGGTGCATTCCATGACGTCATTTCCGATCATCTGCCAGGAGCACTTGTACCCTAGTCGTAGTCGATGAAGGCTGACTTGGGTTTGTCTTGGTGTTTTCTTGTCAGCGAAAGGTGGTTCCCCTTTTGTAGCCGCCAGGTACCATTTGGCTGATTTGGAACCAGCGTTGAATGCGTGAAGGAAGCTCTTTTTGATGTGGAGCTTGCTAGTCTTTCTAAGGTGATTCTTGATCTGTTGCACGCTTGCTGGAACTTGGATGTGTACGCTACTAGAACGTGTAGCTGCCTTGGCTGCTTCGTCTGCCACGCCGTTTCCTCCGATCCCTACATGACTGGGAATCCAGTGTAAGACGACTGGGCGGTTTTGGCTTTGGAATTTCTGTAGCTGTGCGAGGATCGAGGTTATGATGTGGACGTTGTCTCTTGGTTGACTGTGTTGCAGCGCCTGCATGGCCGATTTCGAGTCCGTGTGAATTATGATGGACTTGTTGTGTTGTGTTGCAGCGTGTTGTAGGGCCTTTGAGATTGCTACCAGCTCTGTTTGTAGGGTGGAGCAGTCATTGGAAAGTCTCCATCGGAGGGTCTGACCTTGGGTGTAGAAGGCCGCTCCGGATCTATGATGTTTTGGGTCCACCGAGCCGTCTGTGAAGTATGATGCTGCATCAGCCGGTGTCTCGGTGGCTATGGCTTGGAGAATTATTTTTTTCAGGTCCTCCTTCTGGAGGTTGGCTTTACTATCGCCTAGGTCGGTGATTTTGAATGTGGCTGGTGGAGGGCTTGCCACCTCGTGCGACCAGGCCCCCTCGCACTCTGTGGTCGAGGTGGAGGGAGGCACTGATTCGAATTTTGGCAACTGTGGGCTTATCTGATCTACAGATTTTGGCGAGGAGACCGGCTGTCACCTGCTTGACTCGTACTGCCAGGGGTGGTAGTTCGGTTTCCATTTGCAAATTGCAAATTCTGGTCCACATGGGTGCTCCGAGCATGGTCCTGAGAGCATTATTTTGGATGACTTCTAGCTTAGCTATTTGGTCTTCTCTCAGTCCAATGAGTGCTGGAGCACTGTAATCTACCAGCGATCTGATGGCGGCCGTGTAGTAGGCTTTGAGCACATGAAGGTTTGCTCCTGCGGTTGTGCTGGTGAGCGACCTCATTATATTGTGTCTGCTCTTCGTCCTGTGCCTGAGATACTCGAGTTGCGGCTTGAAAGTGAGTTTCTGGTCAAACCAGATTCCAAGACACTGATGGGTGTTGGTCCAGACTACCGGCGTGTTTTGTATGGAGAGCATCTTGTCTGGTGTGTCTGTGCAGATGGCCATCGCTTTCGACTTGGCTGGATTTATCTTGAGTCCAAGTCTGTTGCGCTCCTCTTCTATAAGTTGGAGTGCGTGTTGCGTGTTGGCTAGTCTGTTCGATCCTCTTACTATAAGCTGTAAGTCGTCTGCATAGCATAGGAGTTTGGCTGTTTGTCTGAAAGGAAGTTTGACTAGATTTTCCATCAGGACATTGAACAGCATTGGACTGAGGATGCCTCCTTGTGGGGTTCCGTTTTCATGGACCCTGTAGCTTGAGGTTGCTCCCTGAAAGCGTACTCTTGCTTCTCTCTGCGTGGGGTAGTTCTGGATCCACCCCAGCAACCTTCCTTTGACGCCTTTTTCAGCGAGCGTCGTTGTAATGGCCAGTGGATTTGCTAGTTCGAAGGCTTTCTCCAGGTCGAGGAAGACCACCAGAGCTGGTTTGTAGTCCACTGTGCTGAGTATCTCGGCGATGTTGTTGCCTGTGCCGGTGTTCTCGGTGTAAGCAAAGATGTGAGGGTGTGGGCTGCCTACTTTCCACTTGAGTCGGTTGAGAGTCATTCTTTCTCCCGTCTTCGCTATGCAGCTGAGAAGGGAGATGGGCCTCGGTTTGTCTGGTTCTCTGGGCTTCGGAATGGGCTGTATATCTGCCTTCTTCCATTCCGGTGGGAGTCTTTGTGCTGTCCACGAAGCATTGATGGCTTGTAGCAGAGCCTCGTGTCCGGCTGTACCGGCATGGGAAAGCATGGAGTAGGTTATCCTGTCGGCCCCTGGTGCTGTGTCCTTGCTTCGTTTTAGCGACTTCTGGAGTTCTTGCTGGTTGAAAGGTCTGTCGGTGTCATCTTCACTGTTGCAGGCCTCTTCGATCATCTGGAGTCTGACCTGTCGCAGACGCTGTTGTGTCTCCTCCGCCTGTCTCGGGAGGTTTTTCGTTGCTGCTCGGTCAGAGAACAGTTTTGCAAGTCTCTCGGCTTCCTCTTCTGGGTTGGGATGGGTTGGCGGTGGTGGTGTTGCCTTCCCAGATGCCCTTCGGATCTGGGCCCACATTTTTGCCAAGGGAGGTGTGTTCGTTCAGTTCGGAGCACCACTTGAGCCAGCTTACGTTTTTTTATTTCTTCCTTCTCTTCCCTGGTATCCTTAACTATGACTTGCAGGAGATGTCTGTTGGTTTCCGTGGGATGTCTCCTGTAGTTTCTTCGGGCCATGTTCACTCTGTGGTTGAGTTCTTTCACCCTGGGACAGTAGTACCAGTAATCATTGTACTGTCTTGATGTGGGTTTTGTTTTTGGGATAGCCTCTTCTGCTGCTTGGTGAAACGCCTCGACCAATTGTTGGTGGAGGGTTGTCTCGTCCACGGGTGCTGCGCCGGCCGGCTGATCTCCAATGATGATGATGATGATAATGAAGTAAAGTGGCAAATGACTTTGCACTGGGAGAGGAGAGAGAGAAGTAAAGCATAGAAACGGGAAGAAAAGTGGGAGGGGTAGACAGCAGGTGGGCTGTCCACCTGGCGGAGACGAGTTGAAATGTTGGGGTGGTGGCCGCACGCAGCACACGCCCGCCCGCTCAAGGGAGGGAGGTGGAGGGAAGCTAAGCTAAGCTAGCTAGGTATTCATTATTGTAATGGGTGTTAATTTATGTTTTTCTGATGGTATATATGTATGTATGTATATATATATATATATATATATATATATATATATATATATATATATATATATATATATATATATATATATATATATATATATATATATATATATATATATATATATATGCAAGTAAAACACTGTAGGTGCGCGTGATCTAGGTATATGCTGATAACCACAAGGAAAGAAGAAAACACGAAGTTCCCAAGCGTTTTCGTGTAATTCACATCTTCAGGGGTGAGTACAGACTAAAGAGGATACGATACGATACGAAGTCTTTAGTTAAGAGGTGAAAGAAGATTATTAGGAGTTGAAGGAAAAGTGGTGAAACTGAAATACAGTAGGAGTAGAAAGAATCTGGGCTCAACCAGATCGCTTCATCTTTCTTATTGGTGTTTTATCTTTGTTCTGCTCCCTTGGGTCGTCAGACCTTTGTATTAATATTGGTTTATTTATATAATGCTGCTTATTATTATTATTTGTTATTGTTGGAGTTAGTGAGCCCGCCCAGGTCCTTGTGTAACTGGGAGGGTAGTCACTTTTTTTTGAGGTGTTAGTTAAGTGTTAGTTGTGTTAGTCTAAAGGTACACTGTATGGAGAGGCCTGCCAGGTTCTTAGTGGAGCTGGTAGGTCACTCTCATCTTTATTCCTCTATTAATGTTTTATGTGTGAATGTGTATATTGGGGCAGGAGGTGGTTCAATTACTTCTTCCTGGCTAATGTAGCTGGGAGGGTAATCACATTATTATTATTATTATTATTATTTTTATTTATTTATTTTTTTTTGAGTTAGTGAGCCCGCCCAGGTCCTTGTGTAGCTGGGAGGGTAATCACATTTTTTTTTTTTTTTTTTTTTTTTTTTTTTTTTTTTTTTTTTTTTTTTTTTTACTAAGATGTTAGTTCAATGTTAAATGTTAAATGTTAAATGTTAAATATTAGTTATGTTAGTCTAAAGGTACATTGTATGGAGAGGCCTACCAGGTTCTTGTGGAGCTGGTAGGTCACTCTCATCTTTTATTCTCTCTATTAATGTTTTATATGTATATTGGGGCAGGAGATGGTTCAATTACTTTCTTCCTGGCTGATTTAAACCAACTGTGTTCTTGAAATCCTTCGTTGTCTATATTATTTATCCAGTTTTGATATGTTTCTGTGTTAAGTTCAGTCACTTTTTTCCAAATATTTACAGCTTTGTTGTGTATATCTACATTGATTGCTAAGTGGTTTGCTCTCTTGTGTAGTTGTTCATTATTGATGTGGTCTGTATATTTTATGTTGTATATAAATCTGAGGGCTATATTTTGTACTGTTTGTAACCTTTTAATGCACGTTTTACTAAGGGTGTTCAATGGGATGGGTGGGTAGTCCATAATTGATTTAACAAGGGCAATATAAATCTTTCTTTTGTTATTAATGCTAAGGTTCTTAAAGCGTTTTATTTTTGATAATCTTATTCTTGCCTGTCGTTCTTTATCTTTTAAGTATGTTATATATCCACTTTTTGTTAGTTTTAATCCAAGCATCCTACCTTCAGTGTCGTATGGGTATAGTTCCTGGTCGACTATTACTGGACTTGTTTTAATCTTGGCTATTGGTATTATCTTGAATTTGTTCTTATTTGTCCTGATTTTCCATTTTTTCTCAAATTCATTTTGTTTTTTATCGCTCTTACCGTGTAGAGTGCTATAAATTGAGTTGATTTTCCTGGGTATGATACTATTTAAGTAATATCATCAGCAAACATTACATATTCGCTAAAGGGGGTAGGTTGAGGTGTGTCTGAAGTATAAATTGTATATAGTGTTGGAGAAAGGCATCCTCCTTGAGGTACTCCACTCTCAAGATTAAACATAGTTCCCATAAAGTTTCCAATTTGAATTTGTGCTCTCCTATCATCTAAATAGTTACACAATATTCTTAGCAAGTATTCGTTAAGTCCCAGTTTTAATATTTTATATTTCAAGCCTAAATGCCAAACTTTATCAAAAGCCTTAGAAACATCCCTTAAAATTATATTGATCTGGTTACTCTTGCTTTTTTCTATTGCAATTATTTCCGTTACTATAGCTATTGCAGTTAGGGTATTTCTATTGGGCATAAATCCATGTTGTCTGTTGTTAGTTTTCCCATGTTGTGTTAAAAAGGCTATAAGTCTTGAATTTAATATTTTTTCCAATAGTTTCCCGGTAATTTCTAATAAAGATATTGGCCTGTAGTTTAATATTTCCTTATTGTCCTTACCCTCCTTAGGAATAAATATCATTTTAGCATATTTTAGTTTGTCTGGAAAGTAACCAGTTATTAAGCATGCGTTATAAATGTTTAATAGTGTATTTAAAATGTTTTCAGGTAGATTCATGATCATATTTCGTGTAATACCTGTGAGCCCAGGGGCTTTTTCCTTAAATTTCTAGACAGTGCATCATTTCTCCATGGTTATTATTTGATTATTAGGTAATAAGTTATAGTCTATATATTGCCTTGGGGTGATTCTATGTATTTGTCTTCCCATTTCTTCTTCTATCCTTTCTTCGTGTTCACTATCAAAATCTTCATTTTCCTCATCTGATATTTTAAAAACTTTTACCCATTCTCTTTTGAATGCTGACTCTTGTTCATTTTCCTCGTGCAATTTTGTTCCATTTTGGTCTTTAATGTATGGTGTTTTTTGCTTGTTGTGCCCCATCATCTTGTTTATGGAAGTCCAAAATGTTTTTGTGTCTTTAGTCATGTCAGCCGCCATTATAATATCATTCCATTTTTTATTGTTTGCTTCCTTACATGCGTCTCTTAATTTTATCTGTAGTGCTATCTGTGTCGTATATAGCCATCTGTTACTGCCGTGTCTTTCCATATACCTGTTTATTTCATTGTAATAGGTCTGGATTAATTTAACTTCTTCTGGTAGTCTGTTGTTGGGTAATGTTCACGGATAGCTTTGTTTTGTACTGCTTGAAGTTTAAGTTGGCTGGATTTGCTGATCGTGTTGAGTGGTATTGGTGGATATTCTAGGTGAGGGCGGACAAGTGCTTTGTATAGATGTAGTTGAATTTTGGTGTCCATTTTGCTGAATCGTCGTAGTTTCGTGAGTTGTGATTGGGCAGTCTGTTTGCGTTGTTTTACGTGTTTTGCTATGCCTGTTCTTGTTATTGTGAGTCCCAAAATTTTGCCTTCGTTGGAGTATTGTATAGGTACGTTGTTGACTGTGATTGGTGCAGGGTTTATTTTGGCAATGTGTATTATCATTAGTTTCTGTGTATTGGTTTGAATTTTCCATTTTTTTTCATATTCGTTGATTTGCTCGATGGCGTGGGCTGTTTTCCGTGCCATCATCTGTTTGCCCTTGCCTGGATGTCGGATGATTTGGGTGACGTCATCAGCATAAGCTACGTATTCTCCGTGTATAGGAGGTGGCATGTCCGCCGTATATATTGTGTAGAGTGTGGGCGAGAGGTTACTTCCCTGTGGTACTCCGCTGTATAATTTGAAGCTTGGGCCTATGTGGTTACCTATGATAATTTTGGCCTCTCTATTGTCGAGGAAGTTGCAAAGAAAGGAAGTAAAGTTGTTGGGAAGTTCTTGGGTGGTAATTTTGTATTTGAGCCCTAGGTGCCAGACCTTGTCGAATGCTTTTGCTACGTCCCTTAATACTACGTTACATTGCTCCTTGTTGTGCATCGCGTTTGCTATGTTTTCGTAAATTAGGGCTAAGGCTGTATGGGTTCCTCTATGTTTTCTAAATCCGTGCTGTCTGGGGTTGTACTTCTCTTCAAATTCGAGGTGTGTTCTCAGTCGGTGGTTAATTATTTTTTCTAGGACTTTTCCCGGTGTTTCTAGAAGAGAGATTGGTCTGTAATTTGATACTTGGATTGGGGATTTACCTGGTTTTGGTATAAGTCTGATGCTTGCTGTTTTAAATTTCCTTGGGAAGTAGCCAGAGGCAAGTGATGCATTAAAAATGTTTCTGAGTTGGAGTATCATGTTGATTGGTAGATGCTGGAGTATGGGTTTGTTTATTTTACTGATGCCCGGGGCCTTGTTCTTGAAACTGATTATTGTTTTCTGAATATCCTCTGCGGTGATTGGTTTGATCAGTGTGGAAAGATCGTCCAGAGCGTTTATGTCTATGCTGGGACTTGGTTGCCAGATGTGGGTTGTGTGTGTCATGTGATTGGTTACTTGTTGCTCGGTATTCATACAGAAGTTCAGGTTGTCTTCCTGGCTTATTTGAAAAATTTTGCTCCAGTATTTCCTGAATTCAGGTTCTTGTTCTTTGGGTTCAGTTAATTTGATTTGGTTGCTATTTAAAATGTAGTTTGATTCGTTGCTGGAGATTCCCATTAGGTTTTTAATTTTTCGCCAGAATTCTTTCGGGTTGTGGTAAATTGCTTCTGTGTCTGCTATTAATTTCTCCCAGTTATTCACGTATGCTTCTTTGGACATGTTTCTTAGTTGTTCGTGTATGGTGTAATATTGTATTCTGTATTCTGGCGTCCATCCTTGTTCTAGGATTAATTTGAATAAATTACTGAACTGTGTCTGTAGAATTCTTGATTGATGTGAGTATTGGGGGTGTGGTAATGTGCGGTGAGTGGTCGTGGGTATGTGGTGTTCCATTGCTTGGATCACGTTTCCGTACCATATCTCCAGTGTGCTGTCTATTTGGGAGGTGTGTTTGTTGTTTAGTTGGGTTATTTGGTGGTTGCTTAACTCCTTTTGGAATTCCTCCCAGTTGGACCGGCTGTAGCTGTATCTCATCCTGGCAGGGATCTGTATTGGCGACGTGGAGAGTGTGGCTACGATAGGGAGATGGTCACTGGTGGTTATTGGGCCGGGTTCCATTTGCAGGTTAAGATGGTGATGCTGGTTTGTTAGTGCTATGTCTGGATGTCCGATTTGACCTGCTCTGATGTATGTGGGGAATTCCGGGCCAAGGTGTATTGCGTTGCCGTGACTCAGTAATGTGTTTAAAATCTTGCCCACGGCGTTGTTGTCCTGGTGCCCCAAGACGCGATGTCGAGCATTTAAATCACCCAAGAAATATGCTGGTATGTTTCTTCTCAGGAGTTTGAGCATGTCTGCTAGTGGGAATATGGGTCTTCTCGGAGGGAGGTAACAGGTGCCGATTATAATAGGTCCTGTTGGGCAGTTAATTTCGATCGCCAGAAAGTTTTCTTGAAATGAGTCGTGTATCTTGTGTTGTATGTTTCGTTTGATGGCTATGGCTATTCCATCATGTTGTGTGTCTTGGTTGTTTTTTTGGTAGACTGTGTAGTTAAATAGTTTTATTTTTTCTGAGTTTTTCTTACCATGCGAATTGATGAGAATAATATCTGGGTCTATGTTACGGTATGTGTTATATAATTCGCTTGCTCTTTGTGGGATCCATGCTAAGACATTATGTTGGATTATTTTAAGCTTATTTATTATGAAGGCTGGTGCCTAGAGCTGGTTTGCGCCATTTTTGCTGACCGGTGCTCCCCTGACATCCTCCTGTCCAGGCCCAAGCGGATCTTTTTATATGTTGACTGATCAACTCTCTCTATTCTGTTGTGTCTTGTGAGTATTCTTCCCTTCTTGAATAGTGTTTCAATATGTGTGTCATCTAGGTTTTTGTCTGAGTATGTGTATTTAATCTTGCCTTGCCTTATTTCTGCCAATAGTCTTTCTGTTGAGACTATGGGGGGAGCTGTAGTGGAGTAAAATCGAATACCAGTTTCATGCCCTAGGTCTTTGTTCTCCGTAGCAGGTGGTGCCTTAGTTCCTGCTTGATTCTTTTTTTGGGTGTTGACTCTGGCGGCTTGTTCTGTTATTGTGGTGGTTTCATCTTCGCTTGCGTCTTCCATCGATTCTTCCTCGCTTGCTGGCTCGGGTTGTATGCCTGAGGTAGTCTGTTCTTGAGTTGATGGTTCGTGAGTTGATGGTTCGTGAGTTGTTGGTATTTGAGTTGCAGTGCTCTCTGATTTGTAAATGAAGTTGAAAATTTCAGTAGAAGGCACATCGTTTGGGAATTCCATGTCTGGCAGGTTGTTGGCGGCGAACATGTCCCTTGCTGCCTTGGCAAAAGTTCCAGGTCTGGCTATATTCATGATGTGGGCGTGGATTATGGAGGTCATTATTTTTACGGAAAGATTATTTCCAAGCTGAAGCAAAATAGGTTGGTTTGCGGGGGGTGGTGTGGCGACTTTTTCGAGGATCTTTGTCGTTTCTCTGGTTAGTTTTGTCACAGCTGAATATGTCTTGTTTTGCTGTTCCTGTGTCTTCTCCCTCTCCTTCTCCTTCTTTTGGTTGACTATTGCTTTTCGTATGGGGCAGCGAGTAGCCAGTGTTCTATGATCTCCTTCGCAGTTTAGGCATTTGGGATTATCTTTGTTTTTGCACTCTCTGAAGGTGTGCCCCTTATTCCCGCATTCTGAGCAGTGCTTGGTGTCCTTGTTAGGGCACTCTGTAGCCATGTGTGAATATTGGTAACAATTCCAGCATGGAATGATGGGGAAGAATTCCTCCTGCTCCACCTGGCTGCTGCTGACATGGTAGTAGGAGAGACAAAGTCCCTCCTGGATTGCTTTTTGGGCCATGGCTATTTCCGTGAATCGTATTTTGAGCATGGATGGCAGTCTGGGCAGCTTGACCACTTCCTCCACCTTGGCCCATTCGTTTTTGTCTTCTATATCAGATACCAACTGCTGTTCACTTGATTCTTCGGTGATTGCTTTATCTAGTCGTTTGACCACAATTGATTTCCTCGCTCGGAGTTGAGGAGGGATTGCAACTTCAAATTTCGCGGACTTGAGTTTCCTTGTGCTGTCGTTCGATAAGAGTAAGTCGACATCATTCTCAGTCAGGCACAGGGCGATGAAGGAGTCCTTGGTCGTGATGAGGTTGGATATTTTGATAAGTAGTGTTGCAGTAAGGAGTCTTGCCAATTCGGTTTTTCTTTCGTCAGTCACGCCCCCTTCATGGGAGCGTATCCGTATCCGGTGTGCCCTCATTCCAGAGAGTATGTGGTGGACATGCCACCCTTGCGTGATTTCAGATTGGAGACCTACCTATTCCAGGACAGGAGTTTGTTACAGGAATTACAACACTCCCCACCGCCCCTTGTTGGTCGAGTGGTCGTAGAGTGGTTCCCGCAACACTGTCCCGGAAGCCCCGTCAGGGGATCCTACTTCCCTAGTGTTACTGAATGCTCACTTATAGACGTGAGCTAGTGTACCTAATTAGGGGGGGTAGGGATTCAGGATTGCGACCCCCTTCCCAGGTGGACCCGCACGATCACGGTTACCTAGGAAGGCTCGGCGGAGGGATGGGTAGTGCTCCTGCCCCCTTTCTTGTTCACAAACTCCTGGGAGGGAGGTGAACAGTTACAGGGGGGACCCAAGGACGAATACACCTTAGGGTGCAGGTCCCCAGGCCAGAGCGAAAAAGAAGGAAGAAAAGAGGAAGAATAGCCACTGGTGTAAGTAGCACCGGTGGGGTCGCGGCACAAGTCCGCTGCAAGAAGCCGTTGCAGAGCACCCAATCAGGGCCGCCTCTGATCAGGAGTCACCCCTGATCAGTTGGGAGGCACAGAAAGGGCGTTGTCTGGAACAAGCTTCCCACGTGTCAAAGTGATGGTTAGTGAGGTGGTCGTTTGAGTTCAGTTCGTCAACGGTAAGAGATAGGCTGGCTGGCTTGGCAGTGAGGGGTCTAGAGAGACGTCCATTCACAACGAAGGCTGGCTGGCGAGTGTTCTGTGGTTTACTCATTCCTTGTTGTTGAGATTGTCGGACCGTAGTCCGACACGGGCCTTTGCCTATAGGCGGCCCGTTTGGTGGTTCCGGCTGGAGCTCCAGGAGCAGCCAGACCGGATTGGGATTGGAGGTGGTCCCACCTGCAGATTGGAAGGATACTGCAGGTTGCAAGTGTGAGCGGACCCCCGATCAGTGGACGCTTACCACCAACCCCCACTCTTGGACGTGGTCAGTTTCGGAGTGGCGCGCCCCCCGAACTGGGGTCCGCACTTGCTGGGAGAGGATACTTTCTAAGCTATCTGGGTGGTGGGTATCGTGTGATGACCCGGAGTAGGTGGTGAATGTGGTCTGTTTGGGCCTTTCGGGTTAGAGTGGCCGCTGGTGTTGCGTGTGTTTCTTGTGAGATTTGAGTTCTGTTTCGGAGGCTTTGTGTGACTTCGCAGTCGAGGAGATAGTGTTCAAGTGGGTTGGCTGCTGGCTCCTGACAGTAGGTGCATTCCATGACGTCATTTCCGATCATCTGCCAGGAGCACTTGTACCCTAGTCGTAGTCGATGAAGGCTGACTTGGGTTTGTCTTGGAGTTTTCTTGTCAGCGAAAGGTGGTTCCCCTTTTGTAGCCGCCAGGTACCATTTGGCTGATTGGGAACCAGCGTTGAATGCGTGAAGGAAGCTCTTTTTGATGTGGAGCTTGCTAGTCTTTCTGAGGTGATTCTTGATCTGTTGCACGCTTGCTGGAACTTGGATGTGTACGCTACTAGAACGTGTAGCTGCCTTGGCTGCTTCGTCTGCCACGTCGTTTCCTCCGATCCCTACATGACTGGGAATCCAGTGTAAGACGACTGGGCGGTTTTGGCTTTGGAATTCCTGTAGCTGTGCGAGGATCGAGGTAATGATGTGGACGTTGTCTCTTGGTTGACTGTGTTGCAGCGCCTGCATGGCCGATTTCGAGTCCGTGTGAATTATGATGGACTTGTTGTGTTGTGTTGCAGCGTGTTGTAGGGCCTTTGAGATTGCTACCAGCTCTGTTTGTAGGGTGGAGCAGTCATTGGAAAGTCTCCATCGGAGGGTCTGACCTTGGGTGTAGAAGGCCGCTCCGGATCTATGATGTTTTGGGTCCACCGAGCCGTCTGTGAAGTATGATGCTGCATCAGCCGGTGTCTCGGTGGCTATGGCTTCGAGAGTTATTTTTTTGAGGTCCTCCTTCTGGAGGTTGGCTTTACTATCGCCTAGGTCGGTAATTTTGAATGTGGCTGGTGGAGGGCTCCATGGTGGAGGAACAACGTAACCATTGTCTCGTGTGTCTTGGTTGTTCTTGACGAGTGTTTCTGCTTGCAGGTGTCGGATGACCTCGCTTGCCTCGTGCGACCAGGTGGCCCCTCGCACTCTGTGGTCGAGGTAGAGGGAGGCACTGATTCGAATTTTGGCAACTGTGGGCTTATCTGATCTACAGATTTTGGCGAGGAGTCCGGCTGTCACCTGCTTGACTCGTACTGCCAGGGGTGGTAGTTCGGTTTTCATTTGCAAATTGCAAATTCTGGTCCACATGGGTGCTCCGAGCATGGTCCTGAGAGCATTATTTTGGATGACTTCTAGCTTAGCTATTTGGTCTTCTCTCAGTCCAATGAGTGCTGGAGCACTGTAATCTACCAGCGATCTGATGGCGGCCGTGTAGTAGGCTTTGAGCACATGAAGGTTTGCTCCTGCGGATTTGCTGGTGAGCGACCTCATTATATTGTGTCTGCTCTTCGTCCTGTGCCTGAGATACTCGAGTTGCGGCTTGAAGGTGAGTTTCTGATCAAACCAGATTCCAAGACACTGGTGGGTGTTGGTCCAGACTACCGGCGTGTTTTGTATGGAGAGCGTCTTGTCTGGTGTGTCTGTGCAGATGGCCATCGCTTTCGACTTGGCTGGATTTATCTTGAGTCCAAGTCTGTTGCACTCTTCTTCTATAAGTTGGAGTGCGTGTTGCGTGTTGGCTAGTCTGTTTGATCCTCTTACTATAAGCTGTAAGTCGTCTGCATAGCATAGGAGCTTGGCTGTTTGTCTGAAAGGAAGTTTGACTAGATTTTCCATCAGGACATTGAACAGCATTGGACTGAGGATGCCTCCTTGTGGGGTTCCGTTTTCATGGACCCTGTAGCTTGAGGTTGCTCCCTGAAAGCGTACTCTTGCTTCTCTCTGTGTGAGGTAGTTCTGGATCCACCCCAGCAACCTTCCTTTGACGCCTTTTTCAGCGAGCGTCGTTGTAATGGCCAGTGGATTTGCTAGTTCGAAGGCCTTCTCCAGGTCGAGGAAGACCACCAGAGCTGGTTTGTAGTCCACTGTGCTGAGTATCTCGGCGATGTTGTTGCCTGTGCCGGTGTTCTCGGTGTAAGCAAAGATGTGAGGGTGTGGGCTGCCTACTTTCCACTTGAGTCGGTTGAGAGCCATTCTTTCTCCCGTCTTCGCTATGCAGCTGAGAAGGGAGATGGGCCTCGGTTTGTCTGGTTCTCTGGGCTTCGGAATGGGCTGTATATCTGCCTTCTTCCATTCCGGTGGGAGTCTTTGTGCTGTCCACGAAGCATTGATGACTTGTAGCAGAGCCTCGTGTCCGGCTGTACCGGCATGGGAAAGCATGGAGTAGGTTATCCTGTCGGCCCCTGGTGCTGTGTCCTTGCTTCGTTTTAGCGACTTCTGGAGTTCTTGCTGGTTGAATGGTCTGTCAGTGTCATCTTCACTGTTGCAGGCCTCTTCGATCATCTGGAGTCTGACCTGTCGCAGACGCCGTTGTGTCTCCTCCGCCTGTCTCGGGAGGTTTTTCGTTGCTGCTCGGTCAGAGAACAGTTTTGCAAGTCTCTCGGCTTCCTCTTCTGGGTTGGGATGGGTTGGTGGTGGTGGTGTTGCCTTCCCAGATGCCCTTCGGATCTGGGCCCACATCTTGCCAAGGGAGGTGTGCTCGTTCAGTTCGGAGCACCACTTGAGCCAGCTTACGTTTTTTATTTCTTCCTTCTCTTCCCTGGTATCCTTAACTATGACTTGCAGGAGATGTCTGTTTGTTTCCGTGGGATGTCTCCTGTAGTTTCTTCGGGCCATGTTCACTCTGTGGTTGAGTTCTTTCACCCTGGGACAGTAGTACCAGTAATCATTGTACTGTCTTGATGTGGGTTTTGTTTTTGGGATAGCCTCTTCTGCCGCTTGGTGAAACGCCTCGACCAATTGGTGGTGGAGGGTTGTCTCATCCACGGGTGCTGCGCCGGCCGGCTGTGATTTTTCGCGCCACTTAGCCAGGTGTTTCTTAAAGAGTCCCCAGTCTGCCTTTTGGGTATTGTATCTCCATCTCGGGGGGGTGGAGTGGGGAGTTTGTTCACCTTCAGCGTTGTTAGGGTGGCGAAGTGGTCGCTGGTCAGCGTGGGGTGTAGCTGCCAGGAGGCCGAAGGCTGTAGTGCACTGGAGACGAAGGTTAGATCTAGCCTTCCTCCCCTAGTGTGGGTGGGCTCTCCGGTGTTCAGGAGGCAGATCTCGGGTGTATCTTGAAAGGTGGTGTATAGGTGTAGGCCGTCTTCATTTGTGGGGCTTACCGAGCTTAGGAAGGGATGATGTGCGTTGAAATCCCCTCCTATGAGTGTGGCGTGGTCAGCGGCCGAAGCAAATAATTGAGTCACCTCCAGTGAGCCCCTTGGGTTCTTGTAGATGTTGTGAACAGTTAATTCCCGTTCTTGGAGGGTTACTTTGACGGCCTGTGTCTCGATGTTTTCCCCACATGGAAATTGCTGCGTGACCTCGGAGGAGGGTATGCTTGACTTGACCAGGATCATACATCCTCTTGTTGACGCCTGCGTGAAATGCCTCCTGTATGTCTTGTAACCACTGAATTTGAAACAGTGGTGTTCTTGTAGAAGTGTTTCTTGTAGCAGTA
>NW_024739047.1:0-22327 GCF_018991925.1 Homarus americanus | reverse complement strand
ATAGTTGTAAAGGCCTAGGATTAGGGATAGAAATCCTTACCAGGCTAATCAGATTGGCATCTCTTTACTATAAAAATATAACACAAAACTCTGACACCACTCAACAAACATCAAATAATTACGGGAGTCAAACAAATAAGGCAGCCAACAGTTAATGGAGTCAAACAATTAAAGGAAGCAAACAATTAAAGGAATCAAACAAATAATGGAGTCAGCAATTAATGGATTCACACAATTAAATGGAGTCAACAATTGATAGAATCGAACAATAAAGGAGTCAGCAATTAATGGAATCGAACAATAATAGAATCAAACCATGAACAAAATTTCTACGGCAGTGGCCCTGGGGAAGGTTCTGGAACACGGTGATGCACAATCAGGGTAGGGAAGGTCCATTCACTCCACACTCAGCGACGTCTTGAAAAGGCAGGAGAACACTGGGCAGACGGAATGTGAGGAACTGACGGTCGGGGCATGCGGTAGTGGTAGATGACCAGAGAGTTGGCAGTTGATAGGTGAAGGTCTGGGAACACAGCCCACGAGTCCAGGACCTATGATGAGATTGTAGTGAATTCTCCCTACAAACGCTGTTTGTCGCTGAGCAGCTGACCCCACCATTCCCCAGTGTATGCCCTGTGGTCTGGGTCAACCAGCGCCACCATACACCACGGAGTGAGGGTCAACTGCTGCCACGCCTACTCCTGCTATTTAAGACCTGACCTCGTGATCACCTCTTCCACCTACAGCCGCAGCCAGCAACACCTCCTCTCCGCTGCCTGGCGGCCTTCCCTCGCTCCTCCTCCGCCTGCCTGGCGGTCCTCCTGCTGGCGAGCATGGCGACCCACAAGCTGTCCTTCTTGAGCGTCCTCACCAACCAGCCTCTACATCACGCTTATAACCATGCTACCTTCCCAGCACCAAGCATTGTACATCCAATACAACATGTATATAGAGAACATTGTGAGTTTTTCTCCATTCCATCATGATGTGAACCAAACAATCTCAAACCCCACAAATGGTGACTCCTGGAGATTCGCACTCACACAGGATGGAGGAGAAATTGATCACGCTCCCAGTCTTCAAGCAACATGGAAGACTGGCTTATCCACACAGAAGCAGCTCTCGACTCAACAACTACTGTTTCTACACCGCAGGTTAGACACCCTAGAGCAGCTCTGCTACTTAAGCAGACACCAGCCTCTTTTCCTGCCCCAAGCACCACGTCCTACCGACCCCAGCACACCTGTCCTGCCTCAGACGCCGACCCCGGCTCAGCAGTAACCCCTGCCGCCCTGACGCGGCCTCTGTTCCTGAGTGCGACCCACACACCTCTTTTCTCCCTCAGGTACTTCTGCTAATGTCCTGCACCCTTGCTGTCGGGACCCAGCTGCTGTCACGAGCTCCTCATCCGCTTTCTGCTGACGCAGCCCCTGCTCCTGACCCAGGCCCACACACCCCAGCAGGCTCATCTGACGACTCTGTACCTGCCGTGAGGGAAGCACAACATTCATCGCCTCCACACACCCTTTTTTCTCCCTCTCTTCTCCCACAGATAGTGTGTATATAGACAGTTGTATCCAGCGACCGGCTCATCCACGCCATCGCTGTTGTCTCACATGAGGCATGCACCGCCCGTTCTGCCTCATGTGCTAAGCAACCCTGCAGACAACAAGTCTCCACACAGCCTGGAGGGAAGGGGAGTATTGTAGTGGAATTCTCCCCTACAAACGCTGTTTTCGCTGAGTAGCCGACCCCACCAATTCCCCAGTGTATGCCTCTGATCTGGGTCAACCAGCCGCCATATACCACGGAGCGGGGTCAACTGCTGCCACGCCTACCCCCGCTATTTAAGACCTGACCTCGTGGTGATCACCCTTCCACCTACAGCCGCAGCCAGCAACACCTCCTCCTCCTGCCTGGCGGTCCTCCTCCGATGGCGAGCATGGCGACCCACAAGCTGTCCTTCTCTGAGCGTCCTCACCAACCAGCCTCTACATCACGCTTATAACCATGCTGCCTTCCCAGCACCAAGCTGCATTGTACATCCAATACAACATGTATATAGAGAGCACATTGTGAGTTTTCTCCATTCCATCCTGAGTGCGAACCAAACATATCATACCCCACAGCGAGCATGGCGACCACAAGCTGTCCTTCTCTGGGCGTCCTCACCAACCAGCTCTCTCTACATCACGCTTATAACCATGCTGCCTTCCCAGCACCAAGCTGCATTGTACATCCAATACAACATGTATATAGAGAGCACATTGTGAGTTTCCTTTCTCCATTCCATCCTGAGTGAACACCAAACAATTCCATACCCCACAATACCATCTCAGCATGGTACAGTACTGTCCCATCTTTGCACGGTACAGTACGGTACCATATCAACACGGTACAGTACTGTACCATCTCAGCACGGTACCAGTACTGTAACACCTCAGCACGGTACAGTACGGTACCATCAGTAGGCCACACCTTTGTTTATCAATTCGCCTGTTGTCATCCCGTACATGGACGATAATTAATGTTACAAATGTATCCGGAACAGTGAATGTAATACACACGTCTTCTTTATTCATTTATATCTTCATAATTACCAAAATATTAAGAAAAATACTTTATATTTATTATGTTAGTTAATTAATGTTGTGTGTTTGAATAACTAATTTTATCATTAATGATAAATAATAATAGTTATCAGTTTGTTTTATAACATTAGTTACCAAGGTCACAGAGACTACATTGCGTTATGGTGAGCTGTTATATTGTTTATTTATCCACTTAAACTGAAATATTTGTTTAGTTTGGTAATGTCTGAGAACAAGCACTACCACCAGGAGTTGTTCGATTTAGTTTAGTTTTTCCGATAATACAAAAACGTACATAACTTTAGCATGTAGCTGCCCCTGCACCCCCGTCATATTAACAGTAAGTACTAATTTTATATATGGTCTAATACACTCAACTTTGTTGAAGCATCATAGTGTAATTTTAAGTTTTTGTGGACGCGATAGTAAACACATTTTGGGGAGGAGTAAATAATTAATTTCTTCACATAGAGGTATTTTAGTGTCATATCAGTTTTCACCGTGTTTTACCTCATCCTTCACGCCCTGGGTGATTTATCATCCTAGATACAGAAAAACAAAAAAAAGGTCTTTTTATATTAGTGCATCGTTTTATCTGAAATTCACTAGACTCAATCGATAGAACTATTATTTCTATGAAAATTTTCTTATATTACACTTCCGTCGTAAATTGATAATAAAGAAGTTATTGAATTTTAAAAATAATAAAATCATAGCACCTGTTGCCCCTAGGGTCTGGCACTGTTAGGTAAGGTTTAGTTTAGTTATATTGTATAAGTTAGTAGCACAGAGTACTGTACCGGGAACACTCAATCGATACAACAATTATTTCTACTATTTTTTTCGTAAATAACAATTTCTGTTGCATAATGTTTTCTTCTGATGTTTTCTTGTTGCGGTTCAGACAATGTTGAAATTTGCTTTTACCACAAATCACTTGTTTTGTCTCTCCCCAACCCAGAACTCTGAATTCTATGCTTTCCTCATTATTGTTGGGGGCTAAATCCAAAATGAGTTATTTCTCATAAAAATTAATTCAGATTTGAACCAAACGCATCAAAACCCATCAGACAAATACAACTTTTTACCTGATTCTTTGGTTGCTGTAATCTGCAATTTTACCGTTCCTCTATGATATTTTTGTTGTAAATTAAGGTTGGGTTAGGTTAGGTTTCTTTGGTTGGCTAGGTTAAGTTAGGTTAGGTTTCTTTGGTTGGTTAGGTTAGGTAGGTTTTGTTGGTTAGGTTAGGTAGGTTTTTGTTGGTTAGGTTAGGTAGGTTTCTTTGGTTGGTAGGTGGTTAGGTAGGTTTCTTTTGTGGTTAGGTTAGGGTGGTTTTTGCTGGTTAGGGTAGGCTTCTTTGGTTGGTTAGGTTAGGTAGGTTTCTTTTGCTGGTTAGGTTAGGTAGGTTTCTTTTTGGTTGGTTAGGGTTAGGTAGGTTTCTTTGTTGGTTGTGGTTTAGGTAGGTTTTTGGTTGGTTAGGTTAGGTGGTGTTTCTTTTTGGTTAGGTTAGTAGGTTTTTTGGTTGGTTAGGTTAGTGTTTCTTTGGTGGTTAGGTTAGGTGTTTTTGTGGTTAGGTTATAAGGTTTCGGTTGGTTGGTTAGGTTAGGTAGGTTTCGGTTGGTTAGGTTAGGTAGGTTGGGCAGGTTTCTTTTGTGAAGAGTTGAGGTCTTTGGTTGGTTAGGTTAGGTTTCTTTGGTTAGGTTAGCAGGTTTCTTTGGTTGTTGGGTTGTGGTTTGGTTGGTTGTTTCTTTGGTTGTTAGGTTGGGGTTCTTTGGCTGGTTAGGTTAGGTAGTTTCTTTGGTTGGTTAGGTTAGGTAGGTTTCTTTGGTTAGTTAGTTAGGTAGGTTTCTTTGGTTGGTTAGGTTGGGTAGGTTTTTGGTTGGTTAGGTTAGGTAGGTTTCTTTGGTTGGTTAGGTTAGGGTTTCTTTGGTTGGTTAGGTTAGGGTTAGGTTTTTCTTTGGTTGGTTGGGTTGTGAGGTTTCTTTGGTTTGGTTGGGTAGGTTGGTTAGTTAAGTTTGGCTTCTTTTGGGTTGGTTAGGTTAGTTGGTTTTTTTGGTTGCAGGTTAGTTGTTTTTTTTGGTTAGGTAGGTTTTTTTGTTGGTTGGGTGGCAGGTTTCTTTGGTTGGTTAGGTTAGGGAGGTTTCTTCGTTGGTTAAGGTTAGGTTGGCTTTTGGCTGGTTAGGTTAGGTAGGTTTCTTTGTGGTTGGGTTTGGTTTCTTTGGTTGGTTAGGTTAGGCAGGTTTCTTTGTCGGTTGTGTTAGGTTTGTTTTTTTAGGTTGGAAGCTTCTTTGGTTGGTTGGGTTAGGTAGTTTTTTGGTTGGTTAGGTTGTTCTTTGGTTGGTTAGTTTGGCAGGTTTCTTTTTGGTTGGTTAGGTTAGGCAGGTTTCGGTTGGTTAGGTTAGGAAGGTTTTTTTTGGTTGGTTAGGTTAGGTAGGTTTCTTTTGGCTGGTTAGGTTAGGTTGGTTCTGGTTGGTTAGGTTAGGCAGGCTGGTTTTGTGGGTGGTGTTTTGGTTGGTGGGTTGGTTTTGGTGGTGGTGGGGGGTGGTGGGGGGGTTGGTGGGGTGGTTTGTGGTGGGGTTTTGGTGGGGGGGTGGTGGGGTGGGTGGTGGGGGGGTTTGTGGGGGGGGGTTGGGTGTGGGGGGTGGTGGTGGGTGGGTTTGGGGTGGTTGTTGGTGGTGTGGGGTGGTTGTGTGGTGTTGGGGTGGGGTTGGTTTGGGTTGGTTGGTTGGGGGTTGGTTTGGTTGTTGGTTGGTTGGTTTTGGGTGTTGGTTGTTTGTTGGTTTTGGTTGTTAGGTTGTGGTGGGTTTTTTTGGCTGGTTAGGTTAGCAGGTTTCTTTGGCTGGTTAGGTTATGTAGGTTTGTTTGGTTGCCAGGTTAGGCAGGTTTCTTTGCCGAGGTCGTTAGGTTAGCAGGTTTTTGGTTGGTTAGGTGGTTTCTTTGCCGGTTAGGTTAGGCAGGTTTCTTTGGCTGGTTGTTTAGGCAGGTTTCTTGTTGGTTAGGTTAGGTTGGTTCTTGCTGGTTAGGTTAGGTAGTTTCTTTGGTTGGTTAGGTTGTGGGGGCAGGTTTCTTTGGTTGGTTAGGTTAGGGTTGTTTGGTTGGTTTTGGTTGGTTAGGGGGTTTTTTGTTGGTTAGGTTAGGCAGGTTTCTTTGTTGGTTGGTTTTGGTTGGTTGGTTGGGTTTTGGTTGGTTGTGTTGGGGTTTTTGGTTGGTTGGGGGTGTGTTGGTTGGTTGGGTTTTTTGTGGTTGGTTGGTGGTTTTTTTGGTTGGTTGGTTGGGTTTTTGGTTGTTTGTTGTTGGGTTTTTTGGGTTGGTTGTGTTGTTTTGGTTGGTTGGTTGGTGGTTTTTTGGGTTGGTTGGTTTTTTTGGTTGGTTGGTTGGTGGTTTTTTGGGGGTTGGTTGGTGGTTTTGGTTGGTTGGTTGTGGTTTTTTGTGGTTGGTTGGTGGTTTTTTTTGGGTTGGTTGGGGTTTTTGGGTTGTGTTTTGTTGTTTTTTGGGTTGGTTGGGGTTTTTGGTTGGTGGGGGGTTTTGGTTGGGGGGGGTTTTGGTTGGTTGTGGGGGGTTTTTTGTGGTTGGTTGGTGTTTGGGGTGGGGGGTTTGGTGGTTGGTTGGGGTTTTTTGGTTTTGGTTGTGTTTTTTGGTGGTTGTGGGTTAGGCAGGTTTTTTGTTGGTTAGGTTAGGTTGCTCTTGGTTGGTTAGTTCTTTGCTGGTTAGGTTAGGCAGGTTTTGTTTGTTAGGTTAGAGGTTTTTTGCCGGTTAGGTTAGGCAGGTTTCCTTTGCTGGTTAGGTTAGGCAGGTTTTCTTTTGGTTGGTTGGTTGGGGTTTGGTGGTTGGTTGGTGTTTTTGGTTGGTTGGGGGGTTTTTTGGGTTGGTTGGGTTTTTTGGTGTTGGGTTGGGTTTTGTGGTTGTGTGGGGTTTGGTGGTTTGGTGGGGTTTGGTTGGTTGGGTTTGGTGGTTGGGTTGGGGTTTTGGGTTGGTTGTGGGTGTTTTTGGGTTGGTTGGGGTTTTTGGTTAGGTTAGGTGTTGCTTCTTTGGTTGGTTAGGTTAGGTGGTTTTGGTTGGTTAGGTTAGGAGTTTCTTGGTTGGTTAGGTTAGGCAGGTTTCTCTGGTTGGGTTAGGTAGGTTCGGCTGGTTGGCTTTGGTTGGTTAGGTTAGGTAGGTTTCTTTGGTTGGTTAGGGTTAGGCAGGTTTTTTGTTGGTTAGGTTAGGTAGTTTCTTTTTGGTTGGGGTTAGATTAGGTAGTCTCTCTGGTTGGTTAGGTTGGTGAGGGCTTTTGGTTGGTTAGGTTAGGGAGGTTTCTTTGGTTGGTAGGTTTAGGAAGGTTTCTTTGGTTGGTTAGGTTAGGTAGGTTTCTTTTGGTTGGTTTTTGGTTAGGTATTCTTTGGTTGGTTAGGTTAGGTAGGTTTCTTTGGTTGGTTAGGTTAGGTAGGCTCTTTGTTATAGGTTAGGTGGCTCGGTTGTTGGGTTATGGGGTTTCTTGGTGTTAGGTTAGGTAGGTTTCTTTGGCTGGTTAGGTTAGGTAGGTTTCTTTATGGAAGTAGGTTTCTTTGGTTGGTTAGGTTAGGAAGGTTTCTTTGGTTGGTTAGGTTAGGTAGGTTTCTTTGGTAATGCCGTGCTAGATAAATACAATAAAAGTAAATAGATAGTCTCTGTTAGCACAGAGAAATATGTACAATACTGAAGAAAGGACGCGAGGCTATCCTTCACGCAGTGATTTTCAACCTTTTTCATCTCACGCCATATGAGCCGGACTTAAAGTGGTCACTTACACCATCAGTATTTAAGGAGAGATTTGATTATTAAAAGAATATGAATAGAATGTGTTCATATAAAAAAATACTAATTTATTAATTTTATTGCCAAAGTATACCCGGTATTGTTGATCTTGGTTTTCAAAGTTGAAAGTATATTTGTTATTACACATTGAAACAAGATGTCATTGAAAAAGATGCCATTCATTAAAAATAATATGAAACGTTCAGTTATAGATTGTATTCAAATACAAACACGAGAAAAATAAAAGGCCTTTGTTAAAATATCAGTGGAAAACCTGTTGGTGTTTCATGATGTTCCTTGTCCGAGGTCGAATGGTTGACAGGCATCAAGTTTGGCCAGTCCGATGAATCCTTTTAGGCTTCCCTATAGGAGGGGCATTGTCCATGCAGATGCTTATGCGTGATTTCCACGACAAATCGTAAGAACTGAAATAGGGATGACAACCTCAAAAATGTCTTGGCTCTTGTTGTTTCTGGAAATGGTTTGCAAAATAAAAATTGTTCAGTTATTTCTTCATTACAAACAAAACCTGATGAATGTTAAGAGTTGAGCTTTCCAGTGATGTCCGTTGACTCGTCCAACTGGATGGCAAAACATTTGGCTTTTTAATGCTAGCTATCACTTGTGACTCAACATCTGTCCAATGCTATTTAAACTCCGCTGGCACACCAATGTGCCACGGCACAGTTGAAAATCGCTGCTCTGTGGTATAAACGTTGAGCCGGCGAGATCCAGCATCCTCAGAAGTTGTCTTGCTGCCGTGACATTTGACAACTTTCTTTAAATATGGTAGCTAGGCTGTAAATAGGTCAAAATAAATGTATAAGCAACAAGAGCGGTTCTCCTGAAATGTGAAAATGAAGTAAACTAAGAGGAAGAATCGCAATATTCATGTCTGCTGTGACATTTATTTCATATTAAACTTTGATCTTTTCATTGGGGAAATAGATCAACAAATATGAAGGCCAGTATAATCCATCGTGGGTTTTAAATGGTTATTATCCTCACTCATTTTAGGATAATCCCCACTGTGACATTTTGTATTAATAATTACTATAATTTAAAAGAGCAAATTTAAGGTACTACAATAATATTGTTTATGGTAACTTAACCTTGTAAAAAGTCAGTATTTTCCTGCCTATTTAGAGTCACTTGTAAATAGCTTATTTGTTGTTATTTTATAATAATATGGCCTCCTCCTCCTCCTCACCTCTTCCTAAATAACCATTGTTTTTATTACATAATGGTAATTAATTATAATCACAATACTACAGTAGGTATTTCATGTTTTTTAAGAGTTTGTGTACAAAACATAGCCCAAGTACTGTACCCAAAGTTAGTTATTTTTCACATGTTTTATCTGGTGATAATTTGTCCAGGAACCTAACTCCACTATTTACATTATTTCTTATGGGAAAAATGGATTTGTTTAGTGTCATTATGTTTAAAGTTGTCTATGTGGGGGAACACACAGCATTATGAGACCTTCTACAGTACAGCATAGCACTTCTATGAGGAACACACATACAGCATTAAGTGAGACTCTTTCACAGTACAGTACAGTACTTGTGAGGAACACACATACAGCATTAATTGGAGACTTCTTCTACAGTACAGTACAGTACAGTAACAGTACGTAAGGAACACACATGAGCATTAAGTGGAGATTCATTCTACAGTACAGTACATTACAGTACTTGTGAGGAAACACATACAGCATATGGAGACTCCTTCTACAGTACAGTAAGTACTTGGAGGAACACACATACAGCATTAAGTGGAGACTCCTTCTACAGTACAGTCACAGTACTTGTGAGGAACACACATACAGCATTAATTGAGACTTTTACAGTGCAGTAGTACAGTACAGTATTTGTGAGAACACACATACAGCATTAAGTGGAGACTTTTACAGTACAGTACAGATAGCATACAGTACAGAGCACTTGTGAGGAAACACATATACAGCATTAAGTGGAGACTCTTTACAGTATATAGGACAGTACAGTACAGTACACTTGGAGGAAACACATACAGCATTAAGTGGAGACCTTCACATACAGTACAGTACAGTACAGCACAGTACTTGTGAGGAACACACATACAGCATTATGGGATCTTTCTACAGTACAAGTACAGCACAGTACTTGTGAGGAATGCATTAAGGGAGACTCTCTACAGTACAAAGTACAGTACTTGTGAGGAACACACATACAGCATTAAGTGGAGACTCTTCTACAACAGTACAGTACAGACAGCTACAGTCAGCATCTGAGGAACACACATACAGCATTAAGGGAGACTCCTTCTACGTACAGTACAATAGTACAGTACAGTACTGTGTGTGGAGACACACATACAGCATTAAGTGGAGACTCCTCTACAGTACAGTACAGTAGCACAGTACTTGTGAGAACACACATACAGCATTAAGTGGAGACTCCTTCTACAGTACAGTACAGTACCTCTTGTGAGGAACACACATACATATTAAGGAGACTTTTCAGCATACAGCAGTACTTGTGGAGGAACACACACAGCATTAAGTGAGACTCCTTCAGTAAGTACAGTACAGTACTTGTGAGGAAACACATACAGCATTATGGAGACTCCTTCACAGTACAGTACAGTACTATGTGAGGAAACACACATACAGCATTAAGAGGAGACTTTCTACAGTACAGTACAGTACAGTACAGTCAGCTTGTGAGGAAAACATACAGCATTAAGTGGAGACTCTTCTACAGTACAGAACAGTAAGTACAGCATACATGTACTTTCAGGAAAACAACATACAGCATTAAGTGAGATCCTCTACAGTACAGTACATTACAACACAGTACAGCACAGCACAGCACTGTACACAGCACACTACAATACATCACAGGAACTGCCTCAGAAAACTTGAGGAACACATACAGCATTAAGTGGATACTCCTTACAGCATAGCACAGCACAGCACAGTACAGCACAGCACAGTACATGTGAGAAAATACACATACAGCCTATGGGAGACTCTTCAATAGCATAGTACAGTACTTCAGGGGAGGAACACACATACAAGTAATTAAGTGGAGATTCCTTATTCTAATAGCATAGTACAGTATGTGCATAGCACAGTACATTCAGTACAGTATAAGGTGAGGAACACATACAGCATTAAGTGGGATTCCTCTGCAGTACAGCATATGCACTGCAGGAGGAACACACATACAGCAATAAGTGGAGACTTTCTACAGTACAGTGCTAGCATAGTACAGTACTTGTAGAACACACATACAGAATTCATAGAGACCTTCTACAGTAAAGTACAGCACTGCACAGTACTTGTGGGAGAACACACATACATGTAAGTGGAGACCCTTCTACAGTACAGCACACATAGCACAGTATAGCATAGTACAGTACAGTGTTGTACAGCACAGTACTCTTGTGGGAGAAGACACATTACAGCTTTATGTGGAGACTCCTTCTACAGCATAGCACAGCAATTTTTTGTGAGGAACACATGACACAGCATAAGCGTGGAGATTCTTCTAGAGTATAGTACAGCATTTCAGGAGGAACACACATACAGTATAAGTGGAGACTCCTTTCTAGAGCATAGCACAGTACTTCTGTGAGGAACACATACAGCATTATGGAGAGACTCTCTGAATAGCATAGGCAGAATCCCAGAGGAACACACATACAGCATAAGTGGAGACTCCTTCTAGAGTACAGTACAGTACTCTTGTGAGGAACACATACAGCATTATGGGAGACTCTTCATAGTATAGTATAGTATTTGGGAGAATACATATGTTGTTACATTAAGTGGAGACTCCTTCTCTACAGTACAGTAATTTTAGAGAAACACACACAGCATAAGTGACTCCCTTCTCAAGGACAAGTATAGTATCTAGGAGAACACACATACAGCATTATGTGGAGACTCCTTCCATAGTATACAGTACAGTACAGCACAGCACTTCCTATGAGAACACACATACAGTGATATGAGACCTTCACAGTACAGTACAGTACAGCACAGAACTTAGGAGGAACATACATACAGCATTATGTGGAGACCTTCTACAGCACAGTACTGAACTTGTGAGGAACACACACATATAGCATTAAGTGAGACCCCACAGTACAGCATACAGCATAGCATAAAGTACCTAGAGGAACACACATACAGCATTATGGAGACTCTCTCTACAGTACAGTACAGCACTTGTGAGGAACACACACAGCATTGGTGGACACTCCTTCAATAGCACATTACAGTACAGGCATGGTGGACAGTGCCTTGTGAGCAACACACATATAGCATTAAGTGGAGACCTTTCAGCAGCAGTACAGAATCCCAGGAGGAACACACATACAGGACAAGGGGAGACTCCTTCAGAGTACAGCACAGTACTTCAGAGAACACACATACAGCATTAAGTGGAGACTCTTTCTACAGGCACAGAGTAGTATTTAGAGGAAACACATACAGCATTATGGAGACCTTTCTACAGTACAGTACTTGGGGAGGAAACACACATACAGCATTATGGAGATCTTTCTCATGACAAAGTATAGTACTCTGTGAGGAACACACACACAGCATTATGTGGAGACTCCACAAAGAGACAGCACAGCACAGCACAGTACTTGCGGAGGAAACACACATACAGCATGCGTGTGGAGACTCTTCTACAGCACAGCACAGTACACAGTACACAGAACTTGTGAGGAAGGCACACACAGCACATTATGTGAGACCTCTGGCAGCACAGCACCTCTGGAACTTGTAGAGTACCACACATATAGCATTGGCGGAGACTCTTCTATAGCACAGTACAGCACAGCATAGCACTTGTGGAGACCACAAGACACAGCATTAAGTGGAGACTCCTTTTCACAGCATAGTATAGCACTTGTGGAGAACATACATACAGCATTAAGGGAGACCTTTTCAACAGTACATATAGCACAGTACAGTACAGTACTTGTGAGCAACACACATATAGCATTAAGGGAGATTTTCTACAGCATAGCATAGCATTTAGGGAGAACACACATATAGCATTAAGGGAGACTCCTTCAGCACAGCATACTTCTAGAGAAACACACATACAGCATTAAGTGGGGTACTCCACAGTACAGCAGTACAGTACAGCACAGCATAGCACATGTAGTAGGAGTATAGCACAGTACTTGTGGAGGAAACACACATACACCTCTTATGGAGATTCAATAGCACACTACCACTTTGTGAGAAACGCACATACATAATAAGTGGAGACCTTTCAAAATACAGTACAGTACTTCAGTGGAGAACACACACACACAGCATTATGTGAGACTCTTCTACAGTACAGTATAGCATCAGAGAAACAATATACAGCATTGTATGGAGATTCCTTCCACAGCACAGTAGGAGTACTTTGAGGAACACACATACAGCATTAAGTGGCACTTTTCTGCAGTACAGCACAGCACAGCATGTACAGTATGGTAGAGCACAGTACAGCACGGTGGGAGGAACACATATACCCTCTTATGGAGATTCCTTCAACAGTACACTTACCGCATTTGTGAGAAATACACATACAGCAATAAGTGAGACTCCTTCTAAAAATACAGCACAGGCACTTGTGAGGAACACACATACAGCATTATGGAGACTCCCTTCTACAGTACAGTATAGCACTTGTGAGGAACACACATACAAAACATTATGTGGAGACTCCTTCCACAGTACAGTACAGTACAGGCATTTTATGAGGAACACACACACAGCATAAGTGGAGACCTTCCACAGTGTACAGCAGAGCACAGCACAGAACTTCTAGAGAACATACATACAGCATTATGTGGAGACCTTCTACAGTACAGCACAGAACTTGTGAGGAACACACATGGTGCAAGGGAGACTTTCTCAGGAGCATAGCACAGCACGCAGGGAGGAACACACACACACAGCATTATGTGGAGACTCCCTTCCACAGCACAGAGTACTCAGGAGAACACACACATACAGCATTGAGTGTGGAGACCTTCTACATACATACAGAACCTAGAGGAACACACATAGCATTAAGTGGAGACTCCCTTCTACAGTACAGTACAGCACTTGTGGGGAGGAAACATGTTATATTAGTAAAAAGCAATAAGTGGAGACTCCTTCTTACAGTACAGTACAGTACTTAGAGGAAACACACACATATAGCATTAAGTGGGAGATCTCTTTCTATAGCACAGGCTGTGTATCTCAGGAGGAACACACATAAGGCATTATGGATACCCTTCTACAGTACAGTACAATACAGTACTTGCGTGGGAACAATACACATACAGCCTGAGTGGAGACCTTCTAAATAGTACAGTACAGTACTTGTGGAGGGCACTGACACATGCAGCATTAAGTGGAGACTCTCTCCACAGTACAGCACAGCATCAGGAGAACACGCATGTATGTTAATAAGGCAGATCTTTCAAGGTGCACAGCATACAGCAGTACTCAGTGAGGAACACACACACAGCATTAAGTGGAGATTCTCTCTCATAGCATAAAGAAAATGTAGGGAGGAACACATATAGCATTAAGTGGAGATTCCTTACAGCACAGCACAGTGCACAGTACAGCACACAGTACATACAGTACTTCTGTGAGGAACACACATACAGCATTAAGTGGAGACTCTTCTGTGCATAGCACAGTACTTGTGAGGAACACACATACAGCATTAAGTGGAGATTCTTCTACAGTACAGCACAGTACTTCAGAAGAACACACACATACAGCATTAAGTGGATACTCCTCTACAGCATAGCATAGCACAGTACAGCAGTATAGCACAGCACAGTACAGTACCCCAGAGGAACACACATAGCCTTAAGTGGAGACTCCTTTCCAATAGCACAGCACACAGCACTTGTGAGAACACACACACAGCATTAAGTGGAGACTCATTCTTCAGTACAGCACAGCACAGCACAGTATAGTACAGTACAGTACAGCACAGCATGTTCTGAAAGGCATATATATGTGAGTGTCGCCACAGCATTATGGGAGACCTTCACAGTAAAGCAGCACAGCACGGGAGAAATACACATGTTGCTAGCTAAGTGTGGAGACTCCTTCATAGCATAATACAGTGCACAGTACAGCATTTGTGTATGACTGACACATACTGCATTATGTGGAGACCTTCAGCATATATAGTTCTATGTGAAACACACATAGTATTATGGGAGATTCCTTTCACAGTACAGTACAGTACTTGTAAAACACACATATAGCATTATGGGAGACTCCTCCCAGCATAGCATAGCATTTCTGTGGAGGAAATACACATACATTACGGTACCTTCTTATATACAGTACAGTACAGCACAGTACAGTATGTAGAGTACAGCAATAGCACTTGTGGAGGAACACATACACCTCTTAAGTGGAGACTCCTTCTTGTGCACACTACTGCATTGGTGGAGGAAACACACACATACAGCAATAAGTAAGACTCTTCTAAAATACAGGTTGCATTTCCAGAGGAACACATACAGCACATTAAGTGGAGACTCTCATAGTACAGTGTATTTGTGAGGAAACACATGCTGTTATTATGGAGACCTTTGTGCTGTACAGTACAGCACTTGTGAGGAACACACATACAGCATTGTAAGTGAGACTCTTTCAACAGTACAGCATACTTGTGGAGGAAACACACATACAGTATTATGGAGACTATTTCAGGGGCATAGCACAGTACAGTACAGTATAGTACAGCAGTATAGCATAGTTTATACAGTATATGTGGGAGAACACAGAAGCAGCATTAAGTGGAGACCTTTCTACAGTACAGTATAGCACTTAGGGAGGAACACATACAGCATTAAGTGGGATTTCACAGCATAACACAGCACAGCACAGCCTCTGTAAGTGACTCACACTGCATTATGAGACCTCCCCACAGCATGTAGTATAGTACTCTGTGGAGGAACACACATATAGCACAAGTGAGACCTTCACAGTACAGTGCACAGCATTGCATAGAGAAATTGAGTGCAACACACATACAGCACACAATGGAGACTCTTCTATAGTATACAGCAGTGCAGCAGTACTTGTGAGGATCACACAGCATATGGGAGACTCCTTCTAGCATAGTACAATACATTACAGTACTTGGGAGGATCATACATACAGTATTAAGTGGAGACTCTTTTCACAGTACAGTACAGCAGAAAGGCAGTACAATACTTGTATGAACACACACATAGCGTTAAGTGAGACCTTTACACACAGCATGAAACTTATGAAACACACATACAGCATTAAGTGACTCTTCACAGCACAGCACAGAATCCCAGGAGGAACACACATACAGCATTATGGAGACCTTTCACAGCACAGTACAGCATTTGTGGAGGAACACACACACAATTTTAGATATGACCTTCTCACAGCAGCACAGAATCGTTAGGAGAACACACACATATGGAAAGAACATGGGAGACCTTTCTCTACAGTGCATAGCATAGTATCAGAGGAACACACATACAGCATTGTGGAGACTCTCTCAGGCATAGCACACAGAACTGCAGAAACATACACCATTATGTGGAGACTCTTCTACAGGACAGTACAGCACTTGTGAGGAACACACACACAGCATTAAATGGAGACCTTTCACAGCACAGTACAGTACTCTAGAGGAATACACACAGCATTAAGGGAGGACTCCCCATAGTACAGTACAGCATGGTGCAGACAGTGCAGTACTTGTGAGGAACACACATACAGCATTAAGTGAGACTCCTTTCTACAGTACAGTACAGTACAGAACTTGTAGGAAACACACACAGTATTATGTGAGACTCTCTACAGTATAAGTACACACAGCATAGCACAGTACAGCACAGCATAGCACTTGTGAGGTTCATACATACTGCACATGGAGGATTCTCATATTCAGCAGTATTTGTGAGGAACACATACAGCCAATAAAGGTGTCCATATAACTGTTGATGCTTTGCTTACTGTTAGTTGGTGTGGGTGATGACTGGTTACATGGGGAGGATGGAGGTGACTTGTCACACTCTGAGGAGATTTCTGGACCTCTGGTGATGACACTAGCTCCTCCAGTAACTCCCAGGAGCTGGAGGTGATGGCAGTGGTTCCTTTAATGCTGTTGACTCTGGGAAAGTAAGTGATGATAAAATCTGTGCATCACTTTTCCCACAGATTAGGAGACTTTATTAATGAGTTTCAGTGTTTAGGGATTTTGACAATGGTAACGAGGAAGAGCTTTAATTTTTAAATCACCAAGTAAAATCAAGGTGAAAACATCCAACTTATCCCTTCCCATTTTCGGCTTTTCATGAGATAAAAGCATTTACAGAAAAATTGGCAGGGTTGCTGGTTACATGTGCAACCATGAAGCAATATTACTGTAGCTGTTGATGTACCAGTAGGTGTGTTGACTCGACATGACCAACTTTTTTATGGTATACAGAACACTGTACATTGTTGCTTGTGTTTAGTAAGTAAAAACCTTTGAATGATCCACTTTCAAATGTGTCTGTTCACTATCCAGGATGGCTCAAGTTCCTAAATAATGTCATTTTAAACACCCTTAGATGTAAACATTTGTTCAATATCACAGAATTATGTAGATTTGTTTCTTAGTTTGTTCCATTTCATAGTTGTGTGTGACCATCTCAGATTGATATTAAAAGAAATATTATACGTATAAGATTCTTATTCTCAATGAGGATGGTCTTTTTTACGTAGAATAAGCCTGCCAGTGTTTGTCCAGTAAATTGATATATTGCACCTTCCCGCGATTGTGCGGGTTAGCCGTGATTACCCGGCGGTAGCTCTCCGTGGGTCTCTTGCAGTCTCTTCGTCGGGTTCTCTGAACTTTTATTGACATAAAAGTGCATAATCTAGGTACGTACTAATATTCCAGTGTTTACCTCCTTAACAGCCCTCTGTCAGCATCAGCCTTCAGTGAGATTGTGGACCTACAGCAGAGTGATCAAATTGTACCTAACATACGCAGCAGGTGATTAATGCCATAAGTATTGCCAGAGATCTCACGGACTTCATAAACCTCAGTGATGGTCAGTACAAAACTGATAATATGTTATATCAATTTATTTGTCAGTGGCCTAAGGTTAAAATGCTTTGAAAGCTTTGAGGTGGATGTAGGGTAGATGATTAGTGGGTCTCATGTTTTTATAAGCTATTCTTTTGTTTGTGGTGGAGAGGTTGTGTGTTGATTAGTAGAGCCCATGTTATTGACCTGACCTGATGTTATGTAAGGTCACCCATCGTATAAGCCTCTCAGTCCCTGCAAATTGAGTTGCCTCTGAAGATGTCTTGAATAAAGACAAAACCTAAGGTGCTCCAGTGTCTCGCTGGGAGCCAGCTGGGTGGTTGCTGGAACACTTTACCGGATGACGTTTTTTAAATCCTGCCGACCCAGTGTACACATCAGTATTAGGGGTAATGATAGCTCTCTTCACCCAAATACAAGCCTGATATAAAATATCTGTTGGTGCAGCAGCAAAAGTCTCACTCAGAGTAAAATTTGCTTATTTTCCTTTCCTTGATTTTTGTTTTGTTTTATAATATGAACCAAAGCTTTTCATTTCACTGTCACATTTCATATATTGGTTATAAGGTTCAGTTCTATTTATAAATGATGTTATTTTTCAGTTGTCTTTTAAAAACATTGATATTAATTATTTTTAGACAGGCTTTTCTAAAATGCTTTCATTTATTTCAATCTATCTCTGTTATACTTTTGTTAATAGTAAAAAATGAATACTCGTAAATAATCAACGGGACTCCTCCTTTCTTCTAAATGAAGGTCCATTATTATTGTCGTAATTCATTAATTTTATCTCTTGAATTACTAGTTATAAATACATGTAATTTCTTAAGCTGTCCTTTTAAAACAATTCAGAAGAGTTACTGGTTGCCTAAACAGATTTCTCTAGAAAGCTTTCAAAGCGTTTTGTTGTCTTTCTCGGTAATTTTTTGTAAATACCAATATTTTAATAATAATAATAATAATAATAATAATTATAATATAATCTTCTGCTCAAAATTCTCTGAACTGCAGTGAATTTTCAGAATATTATCGCCAATTTGGACTGCAGCTCTCAAAAGGTTCACGCCTGCCTAGGGACAGCAGGTGTCCACCACATTCAGGTCATAAGGTAGTGACCCAACACTTTCATCTGCTTACAAACTTGTTAATCACAAACTGAGGCACCCAGCATCGTATGGGCTATTCGCACAAATTTTGAAACCGAGAAAACCGCGTTTAAAGTTTTCCAACTTCAAACGTGTATAACTGTTGTTTTTAGAGATAAAGCATTAATTTTGATGCATTTTGAAGCTAAAGGACTGTACTTGCAGATGGTAGGTAACGCATCATGAAGTAATGTACTGGGTTGTTGCAATGTTGACTTGATGCAACAAAACTCCCACCCTTATGGGTTTTCTTTAATCAATATCAGAGCGTAGATCAGCCACAGTAAAGACCGAGGAAAGGAGAGAGGATTCCGCCTCATTGGCGGAGGGGCCGTGACATAGACGCTCATTGTCATTGGCGACACGGGAGAGAGGCCGTAGGCCGGTCCTGCGTGATTGGCCGCCTGCTCCTCTCACTCACTCACTGACTGGATGAGACGCCCGGCGACACAAAAGCCGAGCCCATAATATCCTGTCTGCTACAAATCGATGTTTTTTATTTTCAAAGGGCTTTCAACCTTATTTACAGAGTAGTAAGAATTATATAAACTACCACCATTTAGAGCTAGGCCAAAAATAGTGCTTACCAACAAAAAAAGGTTTTGCCTGATGGTCTGAGTTCCCCTTCGATGCGGGGCGCCTCTATTCGATGTTGACAGATTTGGTATGTTTACTGAGACTAGATTCAATAATGTCTCCTGACAATTGAATTACAAGGTAATATTGAGGAGCATTATCCCAGTCAATGCAATACTTATTATCTCTCATATGAATGAACAAAACATTGGATTACTGGCCTGTCCTAACACTATATTTATGATGTTTAAGTCTAGTTATAAGATCTTTACCCGTTTGCCTTAGTAGAACATATTACATTCCTTTGCAAGGAACCGAACTTTGTCTCCACACCTGCCTTGTTGGGGCAGTTCTTAATTATCATTTGTTTTACCTCTCTAGTCGGCATTCTGTGGTCGGAAACTCCGTGGTCGAACATTTTAGTTTGCCCGTGGAGAATTAATTTGAATCTGGTACTTTCAATGTTTGGCTAAATTTGTATTTACCTACTTTTTGAAGATTACCTGTAATAACATAACATCCTAATTAAGCAACAAAAATAACACATAAAATTTAATAAAAACTAAAACAACACAGAAATTTTTTTATGTTCTATAGCTTCAGCTAGATTTGAACCTGATGACTTGGCAACTTTGTCATCCAAGTAAAACACACAACAACATTGACTATCCTTATGTTTTCAACTTTACCAGCACTGGTGGGTAGAATTTTGTATTAAATTCAGAAACATTAATTAAATATATATGAACAGTAAATAAGTGTTGCTTTCATATTCTTATGTAGAGTAATAACGATATGTTTTACAATGTCTTATCATCTGCGATCTCACTTTTTCTTTACCAATAATGGTTAGCTACTTATATTGTTCCATTTATTAACATTAAATAACATTACTTACCATATTAATTTTTTACATTAATTTTACTACAGCTACAAACAGGGTGTTATTTCTTCAGTTTTATATCTAGAATCAACCAGTTACTGGTTTTGTAAACAATACTTGAAAACAATGCCGTCTAGTCTCCTGGTGTTTAATATTCCATTTATTATTAATTAATTGTGTTGTTCATTTTGCACACACAAACATTAATTCAATGAAAAAGACATTCAGTAATATACAATAATGAATCTTTTGTACATAAAGAAATGACGCTGTTTACATGATTGTGCACGCCTAAACGTTGGCGGACCGCTCAAACCCGTCAAAATTCGAGTTTCGTTGTCGAAATTTGAAATTGTGTGTTTTTTTTTTTTTTTTTTGTCCAAATTAAAAACTCGGAATGAGAACCTACTGTACAACATTTAACTGTTCAATATGTCTTCAAAGAGACCACGAAGCAGTGAAAGTGGTGCTAGTGCTTCCAAAGTGTAAGCACAAGTCACTATCTATCCAGGAAAAGGTGAATTTCATGGCCC
The DNA here is from genome assembly GCF_018991925.1 of Homarus americanus. Classification (NCBI taxonomy): domain Eukaryota; kingdom Metazoa; phylum Arthropoda; class Malacostraca; order Decapoda; family Nephropidae; genus Homarus; species Homarus americanus. Next base: position 1,725 of record NW_024739047.1, on the reverse strand, counting down.
GCACCGGTCAGGTCGAGGTTGCCGGACTAGAGAGTACAACCTGTGTGTGTATACAGTGGTCCCTCGGTTAACAGGCACAATTCGTTCAGCATGTTGCTATTTAGCCAAAAATTCGATTAACCAAAATCATTGTTTCAATGGGTTTTGGGTAATTGGTTCCAGCTCACGAAATTGCCTAAAGTCAACAAAAAGGTAGAAAAGTACAGTTGTACTTAACGCGGTCAATTGAACCCAGGGTCCGCGTTATGAAAACTGTTAAGTGAATAACAGAACATATGGGATTAATTCCAATAGAACAGCCCGACCCCCAACCCACTTTTGTGACAAATAACTATGTTGTAGTAAAATAACATCTTAATTTTATGATGGTACATGCACACAATTAATACAGAGAAATACAGTCGTTGTTAATGTCCATTCAAATAATGGACTCAACTCCTCCCCTCTCACACTACAGTACACAGCCAGCTAACAGATGGTCGGTCGGTCCTCCCTCCCCCCACCCCCACCAACCGTCCCAAGGAGATGTGTGGGATAACCTCAAACTAAAGTTAGGAAAATATAATTGACATTGCTGGATTCCTTGTAAGACCAGGAATATTTTAATATAAATGTCATATATTTTCACAAAAAATCATATCTTACTCAGATTAAACATTTTATCTAAAAATTGTATGTTTAATGCAAAAAATATGTTGTTTATATTCAAAATGATCACCAAATTATAAGAATTCCAGCAATGTAAATTATATTCTGGCTGGATAATTTGTATGAATTTATGAGCTAAAACAAATATCTACAGTTAATAAAAAAAATATTCTTCAACACTATCTGTCAATCAAAGTACCCCTTGCCTCCCCTCTTCCAACCGCGCGGTCAGTCCCAACCCTCCCCACCCCCACCAATCTCCATTCAAGAGTTTTTAACATTTAGTAATAAATAATACCTCAGATTAAAGTTAGATAATATAATTGACATTGCTGGATTCTTAAGACCAGGAATATTTTGAATATAAATGTCATATATTTTGGACAAAAGATAACATACTTACTCAGATTAAACATTTTATCTAAAATTGTATGTTTAATGCAAAAAATATGTTGTTTATATTCAAAATGATCACCAAATTATAAGAATTCCAGCAATGTAAATTATATTCTGACCGAATTTGTATGAATTTTATGAGCTAAAACAAATATCTTCAGTTAAAAAAATAATTCTTCACGGGTAACAGATGGTCGGTCGGTTGGTCCTCCCCCCCACCCCCAACCGTCCCAAGGAGATGGTGGGATAACCACTAAATTTTAATAAATAATACCTCAAACTAAGTTAGATAATATAATTGACATTGTGATTCCTTGTAGACCAGGAATATTTTGAATATAAATGTCATATATTTTGGACAAAAGATAACATACTTACTCAGATTAAACATTTTATCTAAAATTGTATGTTTAATGCAAAAATATGTTGTTTATTCAAATGATCACCAAATTATAAAATTCAGCAATGTAAACTATATTCTGGCTGGGTAAATTGTATGAATTTTATGAGCTAAAACAGGCAGTCAGGCAGGGTGGGTTGGTGGTGAACTAAAATAGCTCGAGCGGACCTACGCGTTGAAAATCCTAATGAAAGTTCAGCTTTGGCAAGGCACACTATACGCGCGTAAGTGGCGCTTAGCGGGATACTGTACACTTACTTTGAGGTGTGTATATAAAAGGC